>NC_083342.1:95139659-95409394 GCF_019175385.1 Lycium barbarum
ACAACAGCAACAATTTTGGGAACAAGAGTACAAATCCTTATATACCACCTAAAAGTGAGTCATCAGAGCAAGGTAGTTCGAAGGTTGAAGCAATGCTTGTGCAGATTCTGGAAAACCAATCTAAGTCTGACAGAACTTTATCTGGACTGACAGAAACAGTGGGGTCCCATACAGCAGCCATTCAGAAGCTTGAGTCGCAGATGAGGGACATTTCTAGAGAGCAGCACCCTCCTAAAAAGGGAGGACTTCCGAGTGACACAGTTCCAAATCCCAGAAATGGGGGAGGCGGTATAGACCGTGCGTTTGCCATCACTACTAGGAGTGGTAAAACAATACAAGGGGTTGCGGAGAGAATGATTGATCTTGAGCCTATAAATGAAGAAAATGAGGTGCAGTCTGAAGCACCCATTACTGCTGATGAGATTCCTGCTGACAAAAAGGTTCCTGAAATTCCAGAGATAGTGACGGAAGCTGATAACACAAGTAAGCAGGCTGTAAAAGGGGCCCTCCGCCCTTTGACACAGCTTTTCAAATCTAAACCCCCGTTTCCTCAGAGGATGGTAAAAAAAGAAGGAAGATGCTAAATTTGAAAAATATTACGATCAGCTGAAGCAATTATCTCTAAATTTTCCCTTCTTGGAAGCCATCAAGAAGATGCCCGGTTTTGCAAAATATTTGAAGGATTTGCTGACCAAGAAAAAGACGGTTCAACATGATACCGTGAGTTTGACTCACACTGTGAGTTCCATCATCTCAACCACACTTGTTCAGAAAAAGGGAGATCCTGGAGCGTTCACCATTCCTTGTTCTATTGGGCACCATGATTTTGCTCGCGCCTTGTGTGATAATGGGGCGAGTATAAATTTGATGCCCCTTGCTATATATAAACAATCAGGTTTGGGGATGCCAAGGCCGACTACAATGAGATTGCAGATGGCTGATAGGTCTATCAAAAGACCAATTGGGGTGGTAGATGATGTAATTGTGCGGGTTGGTGATTTTATGTTGCCCGCTGATTTTGTGATCCTTGATTGTGTTGTTGATCGGGACATTCTTATCATTCTGGGGAGACCTTTCCTTGCAACAGGGAGGGCTCTTATGGATTCGGAGAAAAATGAAATCAAGTTCCGAATCAACAATGAAGAAGTGATTTTTCAAGCTAGCAAAGGGATGAAGTTACCAAGTGCCTATGAGAGAATTTCGGTAATTGATTCAATTGATGTTGCTACTAATGCAGTAGAGTTCAAAATGGAAGAAGAGAACTTGGGTGAGGCATTGGCTGGGATTCTGATGAATTTCGATGCTGAAGATATGAAAAACTATGAGGAAATAGTTAATTCTCTTGTTGGGTTGGGCTCATACACATACCAATCAAAGAAGCTGAGTCTTGATCTCGAAAATAGAACAACTCCTCCAGCAAAGCCTTCAATCATTGAGCCGCCTAGATTGGAGCTTAAGCAGCTCCCATCACACTTGAGATATGAATTCCTTGGTCCCGACAACACATTACCAGTTATTGTGTCAGTTTTATTGACTGAGGAGCAGATTGTGCAACTTTTGGAGGTATTAAGAGAGTATAGGCGTGCTATTGGTTGGACCATAGCAGATATTCGAGGTATCCCATCTGGGATCTGTGAGCACAAAATCCAGTTGGAGGATGGCAGCAAACCAAGTGTAGAGCATCAGAGGCGACTAAACGAGAACATGCAATAGGTTGTCAAGAAAGAGATAATCAAATGGCTAGATGCAGGCGTGGTTTTCCCTATTGCTGATAGTAAATGGGTGAGCCCGGTCCAATGTGTTCCTAAGAAAGGCAGCATCACTGTTGTACCGAATGCTAAGAATGAGTTGATCCCGACCAGAACTGTCACAGGTTGGAGAGTTTGCATGGATTATCGCAAGCTCAACACAGCCACGAGCAAAGACCATTTCCCTATGCCCTTCATTGATCAGATGTTGGATAGACTAGCAGGGCGTTCTTATTATTGTTTCCTCGATAGTTATTCAGGTTACAATCAGATCAACATTGCTCTGGAAGATCAGGAGAAAACCACGTTCACTTGTCCTTATGGGACATTTGCATTCAGCCGGATGCCTTTTGGTTTGTGTAATGCACCAGCGACTTTTCAGAGGTGCATGATGTCAATCTTCTCCGACATGGTGGAGGATTTCTTGGAGGTGTTCATGGATGATTTTTCCGTGGTGGGTGACTCATTCGATGATTGTCTTGGCCATCTAGGTCAAGTGCTAAAAAGGTGCGAAGAGACAAATCTGGTGCTGAACTGGGACAAATGCCATTTTATGGTGAAGGAAGGAATCGTCCTCGGTCACAAAATCTCTGAAAAGGGAATCGAGGTCGATCAAGCAAAAATTGATGTGATTTCCAAACTTCCTCCACCTATCTCAGTAAAAGGTGTTCGCAGTTTCTTGGGGCATGCTGGGTTCTACAGGCGCTTCATCAAAGATTTCTCTAAGGTTGCAAATCCTTTGTGCAAACTTCTTGAAAAAGAGGCTACATTTGTGTTTGATGAGAAGTGCCAGAAGGCGTTTGAAGAGTTATAAGTGCGTCTCACTACTGCTCCTATTATTATTTCTCCTGACTGGTCCCTACCATTCGAACTGATGTGTGATGCTAGTGGTTTAGAAATAGGTGTTGTGCTTGGGCAGAGGCACAAAAGAATTATGCACCCGATCTATTATGCTAGCAGAACGCTGAATGCTGCACAGATGAATTACACAGTGACGGAGCAAGAGCTGCTTGCCATTGTGTTTGCTTTCGAAAAATTTCGGGCCTACTTGTTGGGGTCCAAAGTTGTGGTTTATACTGATCATGCAACCTTGAGATACCTCATGGCAAAGAAGGAAGCAAAGCTGCGACTGATCAGATGGGTGCTACTGCTGCAAGAGTTCGATTTTGAGGTAAAAGACCGAAAGGGCACTGAAAACCAGGTGGCTGACCATCTCTCTCGGCTTGAAGAAGCTGAGAGACCGTCTGATGAGCTTGATATAGATGATACGTTTCCAGATGAGAGGGTGTTGGCAGTGTCAAAGGAGGTAGCACCATGGTATGCTGATTTTGCAAACTATTTGGTAACAGGTATAGTTCCCGATGATATCAAAACTTACCAAAAGAAGAAATTCTTGCGGGATGCTCGGCAGTATTATTAGGACGAGCCTTATTTGTTCTGCACATGCGCTGATAACATCATTCGGCGTTGTGTCTCAGAAAGTGAAGTGATGGATATTCTAAAGGCATGCCATGACTCTCCTGTTGGGGGTCATCATAGCGGAAACCGGACTGCAGCCAAGGTACTTGAGTGCGGCTATTACTGGCCGACTATTTTTCATGATGCTAATCTGTTGGTGCGGTCCTGTGATCAGTGTCAAAGGCAAGGGAATATAGGCAGAAGGCAAGAGATGCCTATGAATTTTGTTTTGGAGGTGGAAGTGTTCGATTGCTGGGGAATCGACTTTATGGGACCGTTTGTGAGTTCTGGTGGAATGAAATACATCTTGGTAGCTGTGGATTATGTGTCCAAATGGGTTGAGGCGGTGGCTTTACCCAATAATGAGGCCAAAAGTGTTATGGGGTTCCTTAAGAAAAACATATTTACTCGTTTTGGTACTCCGAGGGCGATAATCAGCGATGGTGGATCCCACTTTTGCAATAAAGCGTTTGCGGGACTGATAGAGAAATATGGTGTGAAGCATAGGGTGGCAATGCCTTATCACCCTCAGACAAGTGGACAGGTTGAAGTGTCCAATAGGGAAATTAAAAGTATTCTAGCAAAGACAGTGAATGCCAATAGAACTGATTGGGCCCGAAAGCTCGATGACGCTCTATGGGCATACCGGACTGCTTTCAAGACTCCAATTGGGACTTCACCCTTCAAGCTTGTATTCGGGAAAGCTTGTCATTTGCCGGTTGAACTCGAACACAAGGCTATGTGGGCGCTAAAGAAGCTGAACATGAACTGGGAGGAAGCAACCAAGCTGCGGTTGTTTCAATTGAATGAGATGGATGAATTTCGCTACCAGGATTATGAGAGTGCAGCCCTTTATAAAGAAAGGATGAAGCAGTACCATGACAAGAAAATTCTGAAGCGAGAGTTCTACAAGGGTGACTCTGTATTACTGGTTAACTCTCGACTGAAGTTGCTACTGGGTAAACTCAAATCCAGGTGGTCTGGTCCGTTTGAGGTGGTAGATACCTCACCCATGGCGCGGTTGAATTAAAGTCCGGAGATGGTACTCGGACATTTAAGGTAAATGGGCAGAGATTGAAGCACTACCACGGAATGGTCTCGGAAGGTAGGATTGTTGATCGCTACAGGTTGAAACACCTGGGAACAAACAATGAGCTGGTGTACCAAGACAAGGAGTGATTGGTCACCACCGTCGTGTCGCGACGTTAAATCAAGCGCTTCTTGGGAGGCAACCCAAGTGTAATGTTTATTTTTTTCGTTATTGTTATTCGTACATATAGGGTAATGGTTGTTTTGGTGCAGGAAGATATGACATAAAAATTGTGCTGAATTGCAGGTAAGTCCAGTTGTCAAACACTGTTCCGCAACAGTGCAAAAGACGCCTGAAGTTTACGGACCGTATTTCATAATACGGCTCGTAAACCAGGTCGTCTTTAACAATGCTGCAAAACAGTGAGCAAGGTAATGAACATGTTGGTTTACGATCAGATTTACGGACCGTATTATGAAATACGGTCTGTCCTACATGGTCGTAAACCAACATCAGACACTACAGTGTACTGTCCACCATAATACCTCTAAAGACGGGACGTAAATCCATTTACGGACCGTATTTAGAACAAAAAAAAAAAGAAAAAAAATTAATAACGCAGCAGTTAAATAAAATGGACACACCTATTCAAATGCCCTCCATTATTTCCTCCTACACCACGATCCCCCTCTATCTTACGCTTTTTCTTTTTAGTTTCTTCCATCCCCATAACTTCCCATCACCTTCCATTCTCCTCACCACCATAATTACACCAACCCCATTCACCAACTGATCATCTCACACCCATTCATATCCCTTTCTGCCCTGCCCTAGGTTTTAATTTTGTTGGGGATTCAAGTGCTTTCTCTCAAAATCTGTGCATACACTAGTCACGTAGTTCTTCATCAAAAAGGTATGATTGGTTTTCCTTATTCTTCTACATCTGTGATTTTGAACTTAGTGGTAAGTGATTGTTTAGACTGGGTTTGTGAAATTCTGCATTTAATACCTTGGTTCATGATCTTGTGGGGGATAAATAGGTTTAATCCTTTCCAATTTTTGTGGGTCAGTGTTAATTACACCCATATGGGTTGGAGGGCATTCCATACTTCGAATTCAAAATTTGTAGTTTTGGTCTGCCCACCAATGGCTTGACTCTGTGAGAATTATGCGAATTGGTAGAAAATAGGTGAAGTCTGAGTAACCTAAGCCCCGAACACAATGTGAAACCAAGATGAGCAATGAAAGTTTGTGAAAAAAAAAGTGTCTGTCTGTGGTGCGTAACACGACCTCACTTTACGGACCGTATTACAAATTACGGTCCGTATTTGAGCGTGTCTAAATGAACAGCATGTTGTCACAAGAAAAGAGCAATTTACGACCACACTTTATGGACCGTATTTCAATTTACGGTCCGTATTTAAGGTTAACAGGGAACAAAATGTTATCGACAAAACTGCCCAGTTTACGATCACACTTTACGGATCGTAAACTGGTTTACGGTCCGTCTTTTGTGTTTACGCCCACTGACAGCACAAATATTAGGAACAATCTAATGATCTTACTTTTGTATTTTTCAGGAATGGATCACAAAAGGAAAGCAACGAAAGAGGGGGCACATAGCACGGGCAACAGGAAGAAGGCGTGCTCGAGTTCCAGATTAATAAATGAATCTTCCGATTCGGAAGGGGAACATTCGGGGTCCGAGTACGCCGAGGTTATACTTCCACCCAAAGTCAGGGGGGCCCCCGCCCAAGCTATAGTGGCAATCACATCTACGCTGCCCCCAACTATGACCCCGTCTAAATCTACATCGGAAGCCTCTCAGTCTGCGGGGGGGAATTCGGACGCGGAAGCATCAAGCAGGGGAGCTGCCACCCAAACTACACCAGAGAGTGACTCAGCAGGGTTTAATGAGGACAGTGATTCAGTTGCTGATACGCCGCCTGAGGGTCGCAAGCTGGTCGAAGGAGTTATATGATCAATGGATGGCCGGGACAGGGCCTAGTGGACAGCCGCTGCGGAAAACATTTGAAGAACGGCGGCTGATTTTCGATGGTATTTCAGCTCATCCACAGCTGGATGAAACCATCAAAGGGTACAAGTTAGATGCATTCACTAATGAGCCGGGAGAGTATGCTCCGCATATTGTTCAGGAGTTCTATGCTTCATATGGGGCTGTCCTAATGTCAATGAAGAAGCGGAATCTTGCTTGGCATCAGATTCCCATGCTGGAAAATGTGACGATCCGGAACTCCCTCGTCGATATTTCCTCCACCGCCATCAACAAGGTCCTGTTTGGTGATGATTTTGTGGCTCCTACTGATCTGAGCCTGTTCTTAGACAAACGAGACAGGAAGGACAAGAAATCCGTCAGGGAATGGACTGCGGTGCTTATTACATCTGAGCCACATGAGCAAAAATGGACTAATGATGGCAAGGTCAAGATCACTAAAAGTTGTTTGTCCACCGAGGCTAAATTTTGGTGGACCTTGATGCGGTACCCGATGAATATTGGGGAGATGATAGCTGAGGAGCTGCATATGCGGGCACACAAGCCTAATCAGAACATGGTATTTCCTTGTCTTATCACAGCATTGTGTCGCCAGGCCAAGATAATTCCACTTCCAGAGTGGGACGATACCCTCCCAGCTGTGCATGTAGGGGATTGGAGGAAAAACAAGGTGATAAGCAAGAGAGATCGGGAGGCAGATCTGTCCGGTGAGGACGACGACACTCAACTGGAGTTCAGTCCGAACCGTGCTTATGGGACTGATCCAGTAGGGGTCGAGTTTGATGCTGCTACTACTAGGCCTGAGGCTCCCATGACAGCGATTCCAGAGACAGTCTTTTCACAGGCTGATGCAGCCACATTGGGTATTTCTGAGGCACGACCTCCTCCACCACATCCGGCCACACAAGGTCCTCCTTCGGGGTCTGCCACTGCTGCGGCGACAGCCGAGCCGACTGATCTAGAACTGGCACTGCTTCACTTCAGCCCTGCTAACTACAGCCAGATTGCAGTCAAAGCAGTGCAGACTGAAAGGCAAGTAGACAAAATCTTGAAACAGTTCCGGCCGAAAGTGGTGAAAATAGTGCAGCAACTGGTCACTAAGGCAACCACAGAGATCTGTGCGGAGTTTGAGAAAAAGCATGACGTGTATCAGGCTCGACTAGACAGCTTTGAGGCGAGATTGATCACTCGAGAGCAGACCGCACCCGGTGGGGAGTCTAGTTCTTTGAGGAGTGAGTTGGAGAAGCTGAAGAATGAGCTTGAAACACTCAAGATGCACGGGATGGTAGCCCCACCAGCACCACAGGCTATTTTGCCTAGTACGTTTAAGGTGCAGGATTTGCTTGATTCTGAGGAGGAGACGGAGGCGGCGGAACCTTTTGTTCGTAGTACTGGAAAGAGGGTCAGTGAGTCATCTGAGGACCCGGAGGAGTTGGCCAGGAGATTAAAAAAGACTGAAAAGAAGGATCTGCAGCAGGCAATCTTTCAGTCATTGGTTGAGCCGCAGCGCCAACCTGGAGAGTCATCAACTCAGTCGTCGGATGTAGCGGGCCGGCCATGAGATATTCACGGCATTCAGGTACTTTCTTGCTCCCTTGTTCTTATATTTGAAGCACTGAGGCAGTGCTTGATTTTTTCGTTGGGGGTGGGACTTATTGATAGTAGGGTAGTGTAAATATGTGTTTAGGAACCCCCTCGGTTTTTCTTTGCCAGAATTCTTTTCCTGAGGGGTTTTATTTGTGTTGAAACTGGCATGTTTAGGATGTTACTTAGATTGATTAGAGTAATTTTGTTTTATTTGGTACTACTTGGTAACTAATGGCATGTATGGTGGTTTGTGGGAAATTTTGGACCTCCCCCTCGAAAATTTGAAAAATGCATACTTAGAATAGGATTGAGTAACATGATTGATTCTTTTTATGACATGATCGTTGTTGGGGTATTGTGTGTGATAAATGACTACTTGGGAGGTCACATGTGTAAAAATAATTGTCCTTATGCCAATGTGTGTGTGAGCCGTTAGTATGACTCTGTTTATGCATGTATAATCTAGAACTTGCCCGGTTGGTCTTGTATGAAATCCGAAAGTTAGTTTGGGTGTGAGATGATCTTAGGCCTTCTTTGTGAAATAGTCACTTTGCCTAAACAAGCCTTACCAAAAGCTTAAATACCCCTAGTTTCCCTTTTTGAGCCTTTTGACCTTTTTCTTGGCTAGCCAATTATGAAACCTTACCCTTTTTGCAATTAATTCATCTTCGCACCCGTTCCCTCCTTGATGCTACTAGCTAGAAGAGGCAAAATGCCTAAGTTGGGGGTGAATTAAAATGTGGAGTAGATGTTAAAAAAAAAAAAATTGGGGGTGGTGGAGTTTGCTAGTGGAGACTCAATGTGGTAGTTGCATGTATACATATATATTCAGGAAATTGGAACACAAAAAGAGTTGTAAGTCTAGGAATGAAACCACATCGAGGTTGAAAACTTGAAAAAAAAATGGGGGGTTGGAAAGAAAAGAGGCGAATCATGGTGAAGAGATGTCGTAGTGTCAAGGAGGGTGAGTCACTAATATCCAAAAAGTACCCTACCCGTCCCTAAGCCTACATTACAAGCCAAAACAAGTCCTAATGTAATCACAACCGAACGAACCTAGGATGAAAACATAGAAAATAAGGGCAAGCCTATGGTATTTGCATGTGTAAATATGAATTCTTTGTGAGTGTGAGTGTTTTTCTCTTCTTCTTCGTCTTCGTCCCATTCTTGTTGTATATATGTGTGGTGGGACATTCCTTGGTCTATGTGAGGGCATGAGGATGAAAATTGAGCAAAATAAAGTGACCGCCTAAAGTAACGTTTGTGCGCACAATAATATGCCCGATAATGTAATGTCATTCATTGAAGCTTCATTGTTAGTCGTCATATTCTTGAGTTGTGCATATTGCTTTAAAGTAGAAAGTTTGGGTGGTCGTTTAAAGGAAAACATGCATGCTGGTAGTTCCGAGTCAAAACCGATGTAGACATTTTTATTCTGTGAAATCTAGGTGTTAGATTGAGTCATTGCGTGGTATGGCTTGCTTGAGGACAAGCAAATACTTTAAGTTGGGGGTGTTGATGTGGCGTGAATTTCACACCACAATCGATACTTTTCATCTATAAGTTTTACTTGTTGTTAAGCAAGTCGTTGTGATTACGTGTTTTTTTGGTGTTTTTCAGGAAAAGGATCAGATTTGGCATGACAGCAGTTAAAGATGCAAAATCAGGGCGTAAACTTGGTTTACGGTCCGTATTCCACAATACGGGCCGTATTCCAGGGTCGTATTAAAGGATTCCAGAAGCAGAAAGTCAAGCTGAGGAAGATGGCAAAATACGAGCTGTGTTTACGGACTGTGTTTCAGTTTACGGCCCGTCTTCCAGCACGTGTTTAACCATTCAAGCACTGGCAGAAGAAAGGCTGAGTTGGCGAAGGTGAAAGACGATCATGCTGTTTACGGACCGTAAACCACTTTACGGTCCGTATTTCAGACAACAACTGAAAAGTTAACTTGGGCGTGAATCGTTTTACGGTCCGTAAAGTGATTTACGGACCGTATTTCATCATGACGGGACTGAAGTGAAAAATCTGTAACTTGTGTATTTTCCAAACCTTATAAATAGTCTTTGTAGGGTTTTTATTAGGGCATTCAGTATATTTTTACCTTTGTCTTAGAACATAAAATTCTCTTTGAAGTTTTGAAGATTCAAACATCAATTCAAGTATTCTCAATTCCTTTTACATTCCAAAGTAAGCACTTATGAATTCTTCAATTTATTTTCGCTTGTTCTTTGTCATGAATAACTAAAATCCCTTACTAGGGTTGTGAACCCAATGATGGGTATTTTGTGATTGGGTTTGGGATTGTTATACAAATAATGGATTATTAGGGTTTAATTATTCTTCATTCTTCATTCATAATTAATGGTTGCAAACATTGATTAAATCCATAAACCCTAAATTTATTTGGAAAAATAATTAGGGTTGGTAAGAATAATTAACAAGAACTCAAAGCTTTAAACCTTGTTTAATAAATTCACTTAGGAATAAGAGGAATTTACTTCGCATGATTAATCGTTCTTCATAATCACTTTCTTATATTTGGGAAAATCATAGAAAGATATAATCTTTATTTATTGGGAAATAGTAGAGATTCGCATAGAGATTAAGTGCATTCATATAATGATCCATTATAAGTATATCAAGATCAATACCCATGATCATATGCTCCATCTGACGGGGACACAACCTTAGTTTCTTGTACCAGAAATATTTACCAAAGCAATAATTTAGCAACTAGTTATCGAAAAACCAGCTTTTACACAACTTATCGGATTAAGACATTAGATCTAAAACTTAGCATCTACAAGTTTAGTAAACTTTTCACACCCTATTCCCTGTGGGATTCGACCCCAACCTTGTTGGGTTACTATATTTGACAACGTCCGCGTTATACCATTAATAGGTGTAATTTGAGCGTATCAGATATCAGCTATGAAATATCGGACTCAGCCTCTCAAGTGGCCTTCTTAATAGAACGATGTTTCCATTGCACCTTCAAAGAAGCAATCGCCTTAGACCTCAACTTTTGAACCTGCCTATCAAAAATCATAATAGGCTCCTCATCATAGGTCAAATTCTTATCAAAAAATATCGAGTCCCAACGAACAATATAAGTACCGTCAGCATGGTACTTCTTCAGCATAGAAACATGAAAAATCGGATGAACTCCCTCCAAGCCTTGCAGCAAGGCCAACTCATAAGCAACATCATTCACACGTTTAAGCATCTCAAATGGTCTAATATACCTCAGACTCAACTTTCCTCTCTTCCCAAACCTTTTAACACCCTGTATGGGTGAAATCTTTAATAAAACCTGGTCACCAAATGCAACTCTAAATCTCGGATCTTTCGGCCTGCATACATTTTCTGTCGACTATGAGCTGCCAAAAGCTTAGCCTGAATGGTCCTCACTCTCTCAAGAGACTCTTTCAATAGATCCTTACCCCAAGGTCGAACCATAAATGCATCAAACCAGCCAACCGAAGATCTACATCTCCTACCATACAAAGCCTAAAAAGCTGCCATGTTGATACTCAAGTGATAACTACTATTATACGCGAACTCTGCCAACGGTAAATACTAGTCCTAATGACCACCAAAGTTAATAACACAAGCTCTCAACTTATCCTCAAGAACCTATATGGTCCGTTTGGACTGCCTATCGATCTAGGGGTGGAAAGTTGTACTAAGATCTAATCGGGTCGCTGGCGCTCAGACTCAACTTACTGACAATTTCCACACTTAGTCCCGAAACCAGCTATATCCCTCTTAATCCGACGCCACCAATAGTGCTACCTCAAATCACGATATATCTTAGTCGCCCCCAGATGAATGGAATATCAAGAGATATGGGCCTCAGTCAAGATCAACTGAATCAAGTCACCAACATGAGGAACACATACGCGCTCCTTGATCCACAAAGTGCCCTCAAAATCAATCATGGCCTCCTTGGACTCACCCCTCAAGACCCTATCTCGAATCTTGTTCAACTAAGCATCCTCAAACTAATGAGTCCTGATGTGATCTAATAAGGATGATCTCGCCTTTACACAAGCCAAAACTATGCCTAGGGCTGAAATACCAAGAATGAAACT
Organism: Lycium barbarum; assembly: GCF_019175385.1. NCBI lineage: Eukaryota > Viridiplantae > Streptophyta > Magnoliopsida > Solanales > Solanaceae > Lycium > Lycium barbarum. The sequence goes on from NC_083342.1 coordinate 95,151,592, forward strand.
ATTGGCTAGAGTCTAAACCTCTATAGCCAACAGACGCTCGTAAACAATCAAACAAGCTAAACTTCCCATACTCACTGTCTTTGACTCAAGGCATTAGCAACAACATTGGCTTTTCCCAAATGATAAAGAATAGAGATGTCATAGTCCTTCAGGAGCTCCATCCAGCAGCACCGCCTAGAATTAAAATCTCTCTGGGTAAATAATGTTGAATGCTACGGTGATCTGTGGAAACCTCAAAATGGACACCGTACAAGTAATGCCTCTAAATCTTCAAAGCAAAGACCATGGCCAATAACTCCAAATCATAGGCAGGGTAATTCTTCTCATGGATCTTCAACTGACCAGAAGCTTAGGCTATGAATCTACCCTCCTGCATCAACAATGCACCCAAACTCATATAGAATGCATCACAATAAATCACGAAATCCTTGCCCTCCATGGGTAATGCTAGAATCAGGAGTAAAGTCAAAAGAGTCTTGAGCTTTTGAAAGCTCTCCTCACAATCATCAGACCACTGGAAGGGAACATCTTTCTAAGTCAATCTGGTCAATGACGAAGCAATAAAAGCAAAATTATTCATAAATCGACAGTGTAGCTGGCCATACCCACAAAGCTACGGGTCTCGATCATAGTAGTGTGCCTCACCCAATCCTTTATAGCCTCAATCTTCTGAGGACTAACGATGATCTCATCCTTAGACATAACACGGCTCAAGAATGCCACAGACTCCAACCAAAACTGACACTACGAACACTTAGCAAACACGCTATTCTTCTTCAACCGCCCAAGTATGGTGTGAAGATGGCTCTCATGCCCCTCTCTACTCTTGGAATACACCAAGATATCATCAATAATCATAATCACAAAGGAGTCAAGGAATGGCATAAAGATGCCATTCATCAAAGTCATGAATGCAGTCGAGGCCTTGATAAGCCCAAATAATATCACCAGAAACTCTTTCATCAAAGTCATGAATGCAGCTGGGGCCTTGATAAGCCTAAATGATATCACCAAAAACTCATAATGTCCATATCTCATCCAAAAGGTTGTCTTCAGAATATCCCCAACTGTTGGTAGCCTAAACACAAGTCAATCTTAGAGAACACTGAAGAACCTTGAAGCTAGTCAAATAAATCGACAATACAAGGCATAGGACACTTGTTCCGAATGGTAACCTTATTCAGCTGGCGATAATCAATGCACATCCTCATAGATCCATCCTTCTCCTTCATAAATAATACAGGAGCACCCCATGGGGGGACATTCGGTCTAATGAACATTTTGCTCAATAAATCCTATAACTGCTCCTTAAGCTCTCTCAACTCGCTAAGTGCCATCCGATATGGCGGAATAGAACTAGGGCGAGTATCCGGATCCAAGTCAATGTCGCAATCAGGTGGCATACCTAGCAAATCGGTCGGGAATACCTCTTTGAACTCGCTCACAATAGGAATGGACTCAAGGGATGAAGATGAAACAGTCGTGTTACACATATAAGCCAGATAAGTTAAACACGCCTTGTTGACTAGTTTCTTTGCCTGAAGAAAGAAAATAATCTTCTTTGGAGTGGGGCTTAGAGACCCAATCACTCAAGTCTAGAAATGTCCGGTAAGGAGAAAGCCAGGTCATACCCAAAATTATGTAAAAATCCGCCACATCAAGAATCATCAAATCTACCCAAGTGTCATAGCCTATAAAAGTAACCAAAAAAATAATTAACTCAATCAACCATAACAGAATCTCCAATCGCATATAGATGGTACCTCAGATAACAGCATCTGAGGCCTCTGCCTCGGGTCTACCTGAGAATGACTAACACGAGGCCCCACCACGTCCAGACTGAGATCCACGTCTCAAACTCTAGGACCCACCTCTACTAGCCTAGAATCCATCCCTAGAAACCTCAGAACTGTTACGGCCTAACTGAGCACTGCCCCTCAGAGAAGCACATCTTTGACTACCTGATGATATCAGAGTCCTCTCGGACTGATGACCCTGCCTGGATCGGGGATACTCCCTAGCATAATGACTGAACTCTCCACACACAAAATAACCTTTAGAGGGCGGAGACTGATATACTAAAGCTGAGGACCCGACTAGAATAGTCCTATCCACTAGTTGAGAAAATGAGCTCTCCGGAGCTCTCTTATTGGGTGACCAAATGGAGGAAGCCTGCAAAGTTTAATGCACAGGGCTGCCAAAATAGGGTTGATTCAGCCTAGAAGACTGACTAGAGACCCTCAAGCTGGAACCATTATAACCCCAATACTGTCGCTGCCTCTTCTCACTACCCCCTCCAAATGCACAGGCCTTAGCGGCCTTAACTAAAGAAGTATGCTTAATGATGGACTGGAAGGAAACCCCAATAACCTTAAGCTAAAGGTAAGGAATATGAAGAGAACTAACAGGCCCACTAATAAAAGCACTTAATCCTGTTAGGGTCAGTAGGAATCAAAGGAGCTGAATAACGAGCCAAGTGCAAGTATCACATAACATAGGCTTCCACAGACAATCCCATCTACTGTAGATGTAAAAACTCTTCCCTAGGTGCCTCTCTCAAAGCCTGGGGCACATACTTCTCAAGAAAGGCCCGATAAAAATGTGTCCAAGTCAGTGGTGGAGAACCCTCATGTCAGTAAGCAATAAAATACCTACACCAAGTCTTCGCGTCTCTGCAAAACTGGTAAGACACATAGGTAACTCTATGGGACTCAACAATCCCATCCTATGTAATAACTCATGCATGTCCAAGATGAACTTATATGCATCCTCTCCAGGAGTACCTGAGAATCTCGGTGACTCTAAGTTCCTATCAGTCAAGGTTATAACAGGGCTCGCTATGGGTCTAAAATCATCTCCAGAGGCTGGCACGATATCCATCTGTGGAGCCATAGCCACAGCAGTGTGCCTTGCACGAGTCGGTCTCTGCCCAGGGGCCTACACCGCAACCCTTGTTTGCGATCCTCCGCCCAGAGAAGCAACACCAGCGGCAGCCTGCTAGGCATCTAAGTGGAGTATTACATGAGCCATAGTATCATGTATCATCTACTCTGAAGTGGCATCGGGGTGTACCCGTGCTGGAGTCATATCATCCTCAGCTGCATGGCCTCAAACCTGTTGAACCTCAGGCTTTAGAGATAGAGATCTCTAATGCCACTGCCCTACAGCAGGAGCCCCTAGTTGGGGCAGCCCCGTGGACCCTAGATCTATCGTATCCTCTAGTTAGCGCTTACCTCTGGTACCAGCTGCAGCTGCGGGCTCCAGCACCAGGTCTCGGGCTATCGTAGCTCAAGTCCTTACTGTCTGATAGAGAAAAGATAAGAGTTTGATACCAATTCGATTGTTCTAGATACTAATTGGAATAAAGTAGCACGAAAGAATGAAAGAAAGTGAAGTTTTCTAAGTGTCCTATAGCTTTTCGTAGATAGGTACGAAGCTCATCATACCGATCCATGAGACCCTACTAGACACACTTTTGTATTATAGACTGAGTAACCTAGGTTCTGATACCAACTTGTCACGACTCAATTTAGCTAAGTCATGCAGGCACCTACCTTTCCCACCTAAGTAGGTGAACCCTTATCCCAACAATCGCAAAATCATGGATAAATAAATAAGCTGAAGAGATAAAAATCACGTAAGCCTGATGATAATGTTATAGAAATAAGTGGCAGTAAGGAAATACATCAAATCTAACCAGAGTCTGGTCTAACCATATAAAAGCCTCTAACTAGATACTACAAGTTTGAAAGTAATAATTAAAAGTAACAAAATACATCAATACTCTCCAACGTGTGTTCTTAGAATGGAAATAAAGACATAATAGATAGAGGAATCTCAAATAACTAAGTGTGTTCTTAGAATGGAAATAAAGACATAATAGATAGAGGAATCTCAAATAACTATCATCCACGAGGTGTAGAGGTCGAACCCACCTAGAATTCTACATTCATAAAAGAATAGCAAGTGCAGGTCAGTACAAACAACAAGTGCTGGTAAGTATCAAAGGCCAACTAAGATTAACTAACATATATCAAGGCAATAAAGTAAGATAAACAGGTAAATCAAACTAGTTATATGTCAATCACGAGCCATTAACCAAGTACACATCACACTTATGTTATAACATCTAAACCCAAATGTGTCAAGTCTCAATATATTCAATCTGAATCCATACATCACAAGTATATCACAAGAATACGACAATAGAAGCCATAGTACAATACAATGCAATAATGTATGTACTGAGAATACAATGCACATGCACCTACATATGTACTCTGCTAATGGAACATCACATCTCGGCAGCACAACCCATGGGGAACCTGCGAAGTCCATGTACCTCACGATTCTAGCAACCACCTAGCGATTCTGGCAACACCCTCGGCAATCGCTACACTCATCCTTAATTTCGGAATAAACATCGGACATCGGTCCTCATGTCACTCTTATCCAACTGAGCTGAGCTTATAACAATGTTTCCTCAAGCATCATCGATGTATCATGAGTATATCATGAAGGATGAGAATGCGTGCAATGAATAAGTTCAACGTCAATAATCAAATCACTATCAAAAGTATCACGCATAGGCATACCATTAATATTAAGAAAAGGATACATCATAAGCCATAATAGAATCTCTATCCTCGTATCAAACGACAACACGTAAGATGGTATAAAATCATAATCAGGATATATTAATAGTCTCCAATATCTACTATCTCTATGTGGCATCGAGCCAACAACAATAGAACAACACTAGTCACAACACAACGGGGTGGCTAACCCCAATCACACAACAGGGCCCAACCTAAGACAATATCCAACCCAACTTCATACCCAAAGGTTTATATGCATTCTCTGATACTATCGTCTAAATATATGTTTCACTAAATGAAGTATCACTATAGGATAAACCGTAACCTACCTGGAAGGCTGAACAATAAGGTCTCCACAATCACGCCTTAGCCTTTCTCTTCCTTTGAGCTTCGAGATCAAGAAAGTCTAAGCATATTCGAATCATGAATTAGAATGAAGAATAACATCAATCAACTCTACTTCTATTTGTTGAGACCTAATTTTCACCTCATAGGATGCATATTTTAGTTTTCAAGATTCACGAGAAAATGGCACCCTCTAAATGTTTGAATTTCGAAATCCTGAGAAAATGGCAAAATGACACTTAATCATTATTTCCTAGAAAAAAAAAACTGACAACTGCGAGAAATGTGAGTTATTACTTCCATCCCGCTCCATCTAATTCGGAAAAATTGTTAATTAAAATGACGTATAAATTAGCGCTCATTTTTTACTGCATTTTTTTCATATTTTAAATATTGCTCAGAGCTACGTCAATATTGGGCTTATTTTAAAACTTGCATTTTAACTTTATGATTTTTAATTTTTATTTAGCCTAAATAATTTTTATATTTAGCAATATATGTATTTATAAAATATGGTTTATGTTTTTAATTAAATAGGGAGGGGTTCTTTTTGACCTTTTAATCCCAATTTTATTTTCGTTCACCTGACTTCTTCACCTCTCTAGTGAGGCGATATGGCGACTTAGAGTTTTGGCCACCTCTGGTGGTGTTTCACGACAAATTTCTGGTCATTTTGACCCAAATTGAGAGGGCTTTTATGTCCTTTCATGTGTTCTTAAGATTACCAGATTTAATTTCATTTAATCTTTAGTTATTTACATCATTTGAGCCATGTTCTCGTGATGGTTGCCATGGGCAGGACCTCGAGTCTTTAGCCATCTTGTGCACCACTCGCACTTGTATGGAAACCTAGGGTAATTTCCACGAAGTTTCATCGGTTGGGTATGAATTTTTGGAATTTTATCCCATTGGTACAATTGCAACGTGTGAATTGTACCATAAGGTGATTTTTTCTAGCAAGTGTACTATTCCATGTATCTATCTGTTTTTTGTGGATTTTATTGATTTTAGGCTACAAGTTTGTTAGATTTTTGTTTGCCTGATCTGTTTCAGTTTTTAAATTTTAATAAGGTACAATTTGGGGAATTTATTTTTGGTGAAAATGGAAGGACAGGTGTCTTTTTATTTTCATCCTAGGGATTCCTATACAATGGAGATTATAAATAGTGAGTTAAAAAAAAACAAGAAATGGGTCCAGGTTTTTACTCCCTAAAAAAACTATATTTGATATACACCAGCTATTCAGTTGATAAGGATATACAAAAAATATAATATATAGAGGAAAATATAAAAATATAAGAAGAAAAGGTCATTTAAGGATTTGAAAAAGGTTTTGTTGCTTGGAGTGTTGAACCAATCCCCTTTTGATCTTTAGGTTGCCCCAACAAAAGGTTAATTATCATTTCAATCCTTATTTTCATTTCAAGTTATGATTATCTATTGTTTGTGATGTTTGTTAGTTAGAAAGAATGATTATATATTGGTTTGATTTCTGTTTTTGTGATTAAGTGAGTATTTTGTTTCCTTTGTTGTTAATTGAAATTGAAGAGTGAGTTAGGAAGATCAAGATTACCCATTGTTAAGTAGTTTTGAATTGATTAAGTTAATAAAAATGAAGAAAAGATAGTTTAAGTTAGGATACTTGACACTACGTTAATAAAGTTGATATCATTGATCTAAGTTAGCCACTTTTAATATCTCTGGTTAATTAACATTGGTTGGTTGAAAATTTGTCCTAGTTTATAACCTTACACCTTCTTGACTTTGTTTGATGTTTTAAAATATTTTAAGTTAAATTTGAAAACTATTTGGATTGTTTGAAAGGATAATATGATTAAGGGGAAAACATCTCTAAGTCTAATATGTGCCTCTTTGAACTTGCTTTAGTCCCAAGTATTAAAAAGGGAATTCTTTCCTTCATTATTGAGAGAATGTTTACTTGTTTCAAAAGCTGAATCATTTCAGAATTATGTGACTGCTTCTAAGAATGCTAGAACAATTTTAAATAAGTAAGTTTTTCCCAAAAATAGATCCTGGAGTCTTGTTTGAATTTTAATTGCAATTTGTGAAAATCTTGAATGTCTTGTGTGAGTTTGAGTATGAAAAAATAGGATTTGCAAGCTATTCGACTTTAAAACTGCTAAACTTGATAATCTAGCAAAGTAGAAGGTCTTATAACTTGATTTGTAGTCTGTTAGCCTCCTATTTTGCCAGAAGAATGATTTCTAAGAATTAAAAGTTATTTCTGAGATGTAGTTTAGAGATTTGAAGTTTAAAACTATCTAAGTATGAATTATAGTTTAAAATAAAATTTTGATGCCTTATTAGCTTTTAACCTTGTCAAAATAGATTCAAAAGGTCATAAGTCAGTCTTGTGCGTAGATTATAGAGTTGTTGAGATTCTAGACTTGGAACTTGTTTTTGCTAAGCTATGGCCTTATAATCCTGTGAAGTTCTCTAGTTATTCTTGTCTTGAACCTTTCGAAGTTTTAAAATGAAGCATGCCAGAAATACCTTGTTTTAATATTTGTCTTGTTTGAGGTCACCTCTGCTTACTATTTGATTAACATTTTCTTTTGACTAAATAGGATAACAACTATAAAACTAAAAGGTATGAATCTATTATGTATAGACTGTGTGTTCTATGATTCATTTGAATGGTTATTTTGACTTTACACCTAAATAAGCCCCTCTAATAGTGTAAAACTTAGTCTATAAAGCCGGTCTTGATAAGCAGAGCCTTTAACATAACATTTGGTGTTGAGGGAAGTCTAGGATAAAAATAGAATTCTGAAAAGGTTCCTCTCCTTTGACTTGCTTGAATTCCCATTACCTGAGGCCATAAGACATTTCTGTTAGTTTAAGTGAGCATTACAAGTTGATTTTGAGACCAAAAACTGATTTATAGAGGAGAAGAAATCTTATTGGTGCTTCATGTGAGCTGTTCTTTTTAAAAATTTCCAAAGCTGAACTGGATTGATTGTTTGTTTTCCCATCTTGTTTCTTCCTTCTTTGACTGCCTTTATGAAAGTTAGAACTTTAAACTTGCTTGAAATATGGTTGAAGTGGCTAAACACAAAGAATTTTTTTTCCAGAAATGTGTTATGTTAACTATAGAAGTTTAAAGGAAAGCTATGAATATTTTTGAAAAGCTAAACTGCCTTTGCTTTGTTTTTTAACTTGGCAGCTTTCTCTTTGCTTGACTGATGTACGATTCCATATTGAAATTCAATAATATTGTTGAAAGTCCTTCCTTTGAGCTTTTTGTCTGAATTAGTACACTTAACTTGTTAGGGAATGGATATGAAGTTGTCATGATTCTGCCCCTCTTGTCTTTCTTTTCTTAATGGATGTTGTTGTGTCTATGAGTATGACCTCTTCACGATCATCTAGGCCTAGATTTACATTTGAAACCACTGCCCATGTTTACTTGATTCATATTGGAAACTATTTGGAATCTGTATAAATGGTTCTGTCCAAAAATTGATCTCTAGGATTATGTGTGCAACTGTCATTTGCTCCCACTAGTTTAATAAGATAATTGGAAAATAAGTTAATATTTGAAATATTATTTAGAGGCCTTTGAATGCCTTACAGAATGTGGCATTGTTGGGTTGTTTTTGACTTGTTTTAACCTATATTTGGAGATCCCATCTGTGCATCAGATTAAACTTGTCAAGCTCTTTGTATTTCTGGGAAAAAATGCAAGTTGGAACCTTTGTTTTGAGACTTGGTTTAAGATTTGTTGACTGTTAAATGAGTTTTCAAAAACTTGCTAAAGTATGATTTGAAAACCTGAAAACTAAAAAGTATATTGAGACTAAATTGATATTGTTTCACTCTTGCTTGAATCTGTAATATGCTAGCTATAGTTATAGGTGATGATTCATCTCTATACCACTTTCTTGCATTAACACTTCTTCAAAAAGTTTTGAACTTGGCACATGAATAACTTGCTCGCTTGTAACTGCATGGTCTTTCCTCCTGTGCTGGTTGAATTACTCTGTGACACTCTTATTTTTGAATTTGTTGATAGTTGGCCTTAAAACTGTGTATAATAAAGAGTTTTTGATTGTTTGTTTAGTCTTAATTGGTAACTAAATTCTTAAGTTTGAACCTGTAGCATTTGCTAGGTAGATTTGAAGTTTTATATGTGAGCTAAATTAGGTGTTTGAGAGTTGATATCAGCTGAGTATATAGAGTATATTGAGGTATATAGAGGGTATGCCCTTCATGGGTTTTTCTCTCTATTTTAGTAGGTATATCAATGGTATATCGTGTATATCACAGTCTGACACTTGGAAAATTTTAGAAGAAGACGTTTTGGGCCACAATTCTGGGCCTATCCTTAGTCTTGGCATCTGATAATTGTTATATCTAGCCACTGATGGGCTTGTGCATAAATTATCCATTATTTTACGAGTATAATAATGGAAAATTTATAGCCCATAAGTACCTTTAAAACTTATTTATTAGTAATAGCTCTTTTTTTTAATTATTTATCAAATTACCATCTATAACTTTTTTTTTTTGTTACTGTAGTTTATTTCCCTAAAAATAAGGTACGTCTCTCCCACTGATGGGCTCGTGCATAAAAGTGTTTGATAAAATGTTTCAGTACATTTCAGTATATTTCAGTGTATTTCTGTGTATCAACAAATAGTATATCTAATTTTTCAGTATATTTCAGTGTATTATTTCGCTCTATTTAAATGTATGTATCTCTTTTTTTTTTTTTTTTTTTTTTTTTTTTTTGTGTAGCGCCTATTTTTACTCCACTTTGTTTTCATGATTTTTGTATTTTGCTGTATTTCAATATATTTCTACATTTTGTATTTCTAATTTATGAAATAGTTTATGATATATTTCATTGTATTCCATTGTATATATACATACTACAACTTTATATTTCTTAAATAATCAACCATATTTCATTGTATTCCAGCATATATTTTTCTATATTTGGAAGTTTTCAGATCTTTGGTGGTTTTTGAATTCAAAATGTTTTTATTGTGATAAAAACTTCATAAAAGGGCCTAGACGCTCTTTTATGGGGTAACCCAGCACTTTAAAAGGGCTAACCCCAACACACAACAGGGCCCAACCTGAGATAGTATCCAACCCAACTTCATACCCGAAGGTTTACATGCTTTCGCCGATAATATCATCTAAATATATGCTTCACTAAACAAAGTCTCAACATAGGGTAAACCGTAACCTACCTGGAAGGTCGAACAACAAAATCACCAACAATCACTCCTTAGACTTCTTTTTCCTTTGAGCCTCGAGATAAAGAAAGTCTAAGCACATTTGAATCAAGAAATTAGAATCAAGAACATCAAATGAACCCTACTTCTATTCATGACCCAAATCCCCAACTTATGGAATGGGTTTTATGAAGTAGAAGGGTGAAATTAGGAATCTAAAGGTTCCAACATTAAATTAAAGCCCTAGGTGATCAATTCCCATCAATATCAAGCTAGAATAATCAACAATTTACTGAATTTCGACTCCAAGGCAAAACCCCAAATTTGGGTATAAACCCTAACTTCCATGGGAATAAGTAACTCTAGTCACGACCCAATTTAGCTAAGTCCCGTGGGCACCTGTCTTTCCCACTTCGGTAGGCAAACCCTTATCCCAAAAATTTCAAAAACATGAAATAATAAATAAATAAATAAATAAATAAATAAATAAATAAATAAATAAATAAATAAGAGGAAGAGATAGAAATACGTAAGTCTGACATAATAATAGATAGAATGTGCGAAAATACATCAAAACCACCCGAGAAATCTGTCTAGTCATATGAGATCAACTAACTAGAATCTACAAGTCAAGAGATAATATAATACATCAATAGTCTAAATATGTCTCGGAATATCAAGTTAGACATAAAATAAAGAAGAATCTTCAAGGCGGCGGACATCCCCGTGCTCACCCTGTAAACAGCAACCCTTGTACCACTTTCAGCCACGATAAGCAAAGGTTGATCCCACCCAGAACTCTGCATTCATAAAAGAATACAACAAGTGCAGGTCAGTACAGACCACAAGTACTGGTAGGTATCATATGCCGACTAAATTTAGCTAACACATAATAAGTCAATAAAGTAAGGTAAATCAATAGGGTATAAATCAAACATGATCCAGAATCCAAATACACGTCATCACCTATGTTTGGAATCTAAACCCAAATATGCCAAGTCTCAAAATACTCAATCCGGATCCGTATATCATAAGTACATCACAAGAATATCATAATAGAAGCATAGTACAATGCAATGCAATAATGTATAAAATGTGAATGCAATGCATATGCACCGTACACATGTACTCAGATGATGGAACAACTCACCTCGGCATTTCAACCCATGGGGACCCGCGAAGTCCATGTACCTCATGGTTCCAAACTGTACCTCGGTAACCGCCACTTCATGATTTTGGCAACAACCTCGGTAATCGCTACACTCATACCTCGATTTCGAGATAAACATCGGACATCGATCCTCAAGTCACTCTCATCCAACTGAGTTCAGCTCGTAACAGTATTTCCTCAAGCATCATAAATGTATCAATAGTATATTATGAAGGATGAGAATGCTTGCAATGTATGAATTCATTATCAATAATCAAATCAATATCACAAATATCACGCATGGGCACACCAATAATATCATGAAAAGGCTACACAATAAGCCATAATAGAGTATTATCCTCGTATCAAATACTAACAAGTAAGATACTACAATATCATGGTCAACATATATCAATAGTCTCCAATATCTACTATCTCCACATGGTATCAAGCCAACAATAATAGAACAAGATAATTCACAACACAACGGGGTGGATAACCCCAGTCACACAACACGGCCCAACCTAAGACAAACCTAACACAACTTCATACCCGAAGATTTACATGCTTTGTCCAACAATATCATCTAAATATATGCTTCTCTAAATGAAATCTAACCATACGGTAAACCGTAACTTACCTGGCACGCCGAGTAACAATTTCACCAACAATCACTCCTTAGACTTCCCTTTCCTTTGAGCCTCAAGATAAAGAAAGTTTAGGCATATTTGAATCAGGAAATTAAAATCAAGAAGAACAGTAAACAAACCCTACTTCTATTTAAGACCCAAATCCCTAACCTATGGAATGCGTTTTATGAACTAGAAGGGTGAAATTAGGAATTTAAAGGTTCCAACATGAAATTAAAGCTCTAGGTGATCAATTCCCATCAATATCAAGCTAGAAGAATCAACAATTTACTCAATTTCGAATCCTAGGCAAAACCACCAAATTTGGATATAGACCCTGACTTCCAATTCCATAAATTAGCCTTTAATTAGGAAGAAATTATGAAATAAAGGATTCTAATTGTCAATTCAATGCTTAAAGAAGCTAACCCAACCATCAATTATGATTTAGAAGCCTATAAAGAAGAACTCATAGAACCCTCTTTTAATCTTCAGTCACTTAATGAACTATCAAGATAAAGGAATTCTAAGGTGATTGGGATAATGGAATAGTAAAGGAATTTGAGGAACTTACCACCAAGAATATCCTAGAATTACTCCAAATAGGCCAGATTTCGGAATAATAATAAATGAGGGACTTAGGGCATTTAACACTTTATTTAATAAAATAATTGCCCGACACCCGCTTCTGCGACCAGCTGCACCACTTCAGCGGTTCCATGACCGCTACAGCGATTACCGCTACCGCTATGCTGGTGCTGCCAAAGCGGGGACCAGACACTAGAATAACCACAAGTTTTCACAACTCAACCCAAATTTTTGACAATCTCCGGAGGCCATCTGCTTACATATCGGATGTGCAGACATACATTAAAATACACTAAGAATGCACTCGTGGCCTCAGAATTCCCAACGGAGGTCTCATTTACCAAGTCAACCCCCGATACCTCAATTCCTACTTCCTAATCCAAGTCCCAAAATGCACCCGAATGCATTGGGAATTGAACCAAATATGCACACAAGTTCTAAAAGGCCATTTGGACCTCTCGAAATTGATGAATTTATGAAAAAAGGTCTATTTACCCCAAAGTCAACTTTGAGTCAACTCTTCGCTCAAAGCCCAATTTTCCCAAAAACGGTCACCCAAATAAATTTTGAACAACTTGGGAAGAAAAGTGCGCAAACAAGCTTGGTGAAAAGGCCAAAAAGTGTCGAAAAGACTATAATAACCAAGCGGGTCGTTACAGGTTTATTCCCAAATTGAGGGTTTTGACTTGAATGATGAAATTGACCTATTCTTGAGTTAATTTAGCAATTGAGGAGTAGAATTGGACTTGTAGTTTATTTAATTCGAACGATAGTATAGCAATATGGGTATTGTTGCTTCTCATTTCTAACTTAGAATTCGATAACGGTTATACTTCAAGTACTTGGAGGCTCTCCTAAAAGGCAAGGCATAGATGTGATTATTCGTGGCTCCAACTCAACAACCAGATAGGCTACGGTTTACTTCATAGTTAGACTTCGGTTAGCGAAGCATATGTAGAGTTAGTGATTGTCAAAGAAAGCCTGTTACCCCTTCGGGTATGAAGTTGGGATGGATTACTTAGGTTTAGTACTGTTGTGTGATTTGTGTGCTTATTTCCTTATTGTGATCTATTGGCTTGTTGCCATATGTGTGATATTAGACTTGATACATACTTGCCTTATCGTGATTGTGATATCGTTGTTTCTCACTTATTTTGTTATATCATGGATAGAGAAAAAAATTGACTTATTCTTGATATTGTGATATGTGTCCATGTGTGGAATGACCGGTATTTATATTAATCTTGATATTTTGATATGTGTCCATGTGTGGCATGATTGGTACTGATATGATTTCACTTGGCATTGATATTATGCATGGAACTCATCCTCACTTTACATAATACACTGATATGAGCTGTGACTTAAAACTGATGATGATGAGAGAGATGAATATTCGATGCCCGATGTCTTTACTGGGATCATGAGAGTGTTCGATGCCTGAGGTATTTACCGGGATCGTGAGAGTGGTACATGCACCTTGCAGGTCTCCCATGGGCCATGACTATCACAACGTGGAAATATTCCGTCCGGAGCATGTATGTACGGAAATTACTTTAGCCATGGCATATCATTGCATTGCATATGCACTCATTATTAAATTCACCTATTGTTGGATTAGGACTTGATATTTCTATACTTGAGTTGCTATTCTTGGACCGTGGTGTGTTTATACTTGATTGCGAGCATGTCTATTCTTCAGTTTCTTCCTTCATATATGTTTGCGAACTGTTGTTGACGTATGATGCCTACCAGTTCACAGTGTTTGTACGGTTACTACCTTGTTGCATTCTTCTATAAATTCAGAGTACGTGATAGGCTCCACATCCACTCCTCGCAACTGATCTCGAGGGCTTCCTGCTGAGTGTCTAGGGCGAGCATATGGAGACCCGCTACCTTAGAGACTCATCTATCTGTCTTGATATTTGTTCCATTCAGACAGTTATGATTTGACTTTTAAACTTGTACATTTTTAGACAGTTATGTAGTTGTTCTTGTACGAGTAAGACTAATTCTTAGGGATTGATTGTATTCCACACTTATTTATTTTTATGTTTGACACTTATATTTCCATTGTTCTATTTACTTTATCTTGATTTGAGTTTACGATTAAGGGACGAGTTCGCCTACTAGGTGGGAAAAGGGTAGGTGCCTGCACGACTAGTGATTTGGGTCGTGACAATGGCTCTCATGGCTCACATAATCAGCAATCATACCAACTAGTGGATTTATCATCACAATCATGCCCGAAGGCCCTAATATGAATTCGCCGTCTCAAATCACTAGTTCACAATTACAATCCACACATTTACACCGGTAGCCACCCAAGTGCTCATCACAGTCACTAAGGTGGGACCCCCATTTTCACGCCTAATACCACTTAACATTTATGAACTATATATGCCCTCCAATTGGAGTCTAAAGAAATAGACCATAACCTACCTCGGGGCCAAATAAGAGCCACGAACCCTCAAGCCAGCTTCTTTCCTTTTTGGACTGCTTCTGAACGATCAAAGTCTAGCAAATATGAAATCTACATTAAAATACGATTTAATAGATACCCATATTACCATACTTTTACCCAAAACCCAAAACGAACCCAAAATAATCAAACCCGGCCCCCAAGGGTAAAAATGGAAACTGATTAATAAATTTATCTTACCCATAGCCTAGATAGTCCATAGCCTGAATCTCATGAGAATCTAACCACGATTTAGCCTTTAACTCCACTATTTATTCAAAACTCCAATTTATGGAAAACCTTTATTCTCATACCTAGAATCATGGGTTGAAATGATAATTAAAGGATGAAATCATGGATTAAAGCCTAGATGGAAGTTAGAAACTTACACCAATGAAGAATCTTGAATTTAGAACTTGAAATCACCCAAAACTAAGCTCTAGAACTCTTTTATTTGAAAATGAAGTGTTCCCATCAATTTTCTAAATAAATCATTGTCCAGTGATAATTCCTACATAATGATCGAGGAAGACCCTCGTGATCGCGACGACACACAACCCGGCCAGTGAAATTGGCCTTCGCAAATGCGGACAGGGTCTCGCGAACGCGAGGTTTGCACTTGGGCCGGCCCAACCCATTTCCTCTTAGCGAACGCGAGGAGGCCCACGTGAACATGACCACGCAATCATTTTACTTCTTTATTAAAAAAACTGTTCCCCTGAAATAGTTGTTTTTCCATGAATTTGGTAAGATGGTGGTGCGAAAGTTTATTTCTCTTTTAATTGTTTCTTTAAATATTCTAATGAAATCACTAAAAATAGTAATAGAGTGGAAACTACTATTTCATTAAATCGGAAGTTTCAATTTTGAACCCTGAAAATAGATTTACCTTTTGATAGAGAGTGTTTTATTTTCAAAGCAGCACTTTTCCATGCAAACCCAATTTAGGTGCACCTCAAGGTGGATACCGGCACAGGATAAACAACCAAAAAAACTGTCCTGGCCAAGCACATTTATTTTTCTTTTCTCTCCATTTCTAAGTTTTTTTCTTTTCATTTTTTTTCCATTCACAGTATATTGGAAACATTAAAATTAAATGTACACAGTAACATGTGTCTGTATTTGCGATCAACAAATGGAGCATACAATCATATATATATAGAGAGAGAGAGAGAGAGATAAGTGCCATAGAGAAATCAGAGATTCCTTTTATGGAGGATTTGTGAGGGATCGGAGTTAGGAATGGAGAGCAGGAGAAGTTGAGAAACTTTCCAGGACTTTTTTTTTTTTTTACTACTGCAGACTCGATTGATTATAATTATCTTCGAATTTAGGAGTTTTAGATGATTGGAATTGAAATAAAAGAAACGAGTTAAAATCAAAATATACAAAAGAGAAAAATAAAAATAAAAGAGAAGTAAAGTCAAACCTTTCTATAATTGTCATTTGTCATAGTAACATTCACTATAATAACTTGATTTTCTCCGGAACGGATTTTTCATGTTATATTTTACTTCTTTATAACAGCATTTTACCTGTAACAGCAGTGACATTTATTATAACGGTACACTCTTTGTAAAATTGCCTCTCTATAACAGCAATATTCAAATATCGTTTTGACGAAATACCGAAAATCTACCTACAAATGCAACCCCAATGTTAATAGTGAAAATTTAGAATTTGTTGAGCATATTGGTAGTGTATCATCACTAAATAGCCCAAATCTGATCTCATAACACCAATCAAGCAATGGATGCTACTACTTATACGGAGTTTAACAGCACTTCCAATCCTCGAAAATCACACGAATGGAGATATTGTTGCACAGGCGATTGGAGCGGAAGAATAGGAGACAACGGATGCATAAGGTGAAAACAAACTATTGATGAAGAGCCTCAACCTATTACTATTTGGGGTGAGATGGAAGAGTCAACTGCTAAGCTCTTGGACAACCATCAAGGGAAAGCTATTAAATTCCATTTTGCTGAAAGTTTGGATAAAATTATTCATCAATTCAAGCGTTATATTATCACTAAGAGTCTGAATTTTACGAGACAACCTGCAATTGTAGAATTCTTACATCAAACTTGAAATATTTAAATTCTTAATTAATTCTATATGCATATGTTCCTTAAATTTTAGTTCTTTATCCGTATGGTAAAACTAGTTATGGATTTATTAGTAATTTATTAGTCTTTTCAATTTTTAGTTAATGAGATATGAAAATCAAATCAGACTTTAAAATTGACAAGTATACTATTTTCGCTTATAACGTGAATAAGTACAAAAAAATAATTGCTTGTATACTTTTTTTTATAATAGCTAAATGAGTTCTAAATATCAAATGCTAGTATACATACATAACAACACCTCATTATAGTGGCCAAATTTCCAAATAAACGCTGTCATTATAGAGAGGTTTGACTGTTTTACAAACTACATCCTCTGTTTCAATTTATATGAACCCATTTGACTGGGCACGACATTTAAGAAAGAAAGAAAACTTTTGAAACTTGTGGTTCAAAATAAGGCTTCAAAATTTGTGTAACTGTAAATCACTTATAAAGCGAATTTGTTTCCAAATTAGGAAAGAGGTCATTCATTTTGGCACGGACTAAAAAGAAATAGGTTCAAACAAATTGAAACAGAGGGAGTACGAAATTTGCCAAATTTTTTCATTCTTTTTCTCTTTCTATTTCTTTTTCCCTTTCCATTTATTCTCAATTTTAGTACTCGTATTTTTTATTTACAAGAAATAAAAAACAGAGACATCATTATTTTATTATATGAAAGATAAGTGTCAATAAACTCATAATAAGAAAAGGGCCATAGAAAGAGAAAAAGTGACCGACTTTTAAAATTACATCTTCCCAAAATTTCACCATACCCTTTTTTTCTTTTTTCATTATCTTTTTATTTTCCATTTATCGTATACATGTACTAATTTGAATGAGTTGTTTCAAAATTAATGCGAGATGTTTCTTGCAGATTTTTTGTGAAAGATTTTAAGTAAGATGTTAAAAGAATCATGAAAACCCAAGTTTTTGTGTATAGAAAAAGGAATGAAAACATTTCTTTTCTTTAAGATGATTGATAACAGTTACTTATGGGGCCCCACTTTTTATTATCAATATGTTTTTGTGTTAATTTTTCATTATTCAGGGTAATTTTAATGAAAAATTCAAAATTTGTTGGCATAAAAAAAGAGATTATAAGAAAATTGTTAATAACTATGCACTCAAAAAGCTGGAAACATATATTTTAGACAATCATATATATATATATACTAGTTATGTGAGGCCCGGGCAAACTCAAGATATAAAAGTAGATATTTTAACTAAAGAAATATAATTTGTGTTAGTACAAGTGTACAACAACAATAATCATAGAACCCACTGTAGTCCCACAAGTGGGTAGTTATATGAAAGCAAAATTTTCATTCCACTCCTTTAATATTTTAACTTACATTTTGATGAAATTATTTACTTCAAATCAAATGTGGAGCCAGAATTTGACATTTATAACTTATGTATCCTAATTTTCTGAAGTTATTTAGTTCTAAATAAATAATCTATACATAGTTAATGAAATTTTAAGACAAATACATAATTTAATTTGTGCAGCCGATGGAGCTGCTCCTCTCTTAATTAGGGATTAGGGGTTCGAACATGGATATGGAAAAAATCTTTGGAGGAAGCGCTCCCCCAAATAGGTGGATACAGTGCGAATTATCTGGAGTAATTGAGCTCAAATGCGGATATCGAGCACCAACCAGAAAATCAAAGAACATGAAAAATGAGGTATGAGGTACGATAGCTTTTGAAAAGTAGACCTCAAAAATAAAAATAAAACAATAAAATTGACTTAAATAAATAAGACTAGGACCTAAAAGTAATTAATTAATTTTTTTTAAAAAAAAAAATTGGAAATTATTGTGAGGACTACAAAAGTCCCCAGGTTCGATAGCTTTTGAAAAGTAGACCTTAAAAACAAAAAACCAAAAAATTGACTTAAATAAATAAGATTAGAACCTAAAAATAATTAATTAAAAAGTTTTTAAAAATTGGGAAATTATTGTGAGGACTACAAAAGTCCTCACATTTGCTCTTACATTATATAGTAATATATATATGAGTTATGTTGAAGGCCGTGTATTAGGGTTTGGTTTTAGGCCACAAATATGATTGATACGCTCCTAAATACACCAATTATGATATATAAGCTTACGTTAATGCAGATGCACTATTAAGTTGTTACTATTTAGGGGTGTAACATTGAAATCTCTCACCAAACATTTCTTCACTTTTAGTCACATTCAAAGCCACTCATATATGGGCATTGAGTTATTGGTCATTCCATGATTTTAGAGGTTATCTCCGTAGAATACCTCAAACAACTCTGCTACATGCTAGTGTTGCCATGCAAATGTAGGTTAGAACTTTCTCTCCTTAGCCCTATAAAAAGCACCTCACAACATCACAATTCAATCATCCATCTTCTCTTCGATTTTCAATAACACAATAAACACCAACGAGAGGAGTTTCCTCGTTGTGACCACTACCATCTTTCCTTTTTTCCTTCTACGTTGTATTCTATAGGAAGGAGGGAAAGAATATTATCAAAACGAAAAACAAAAAAAAGAGAGAGACTTATGAAAAGAGAGTAAGAAAAGATCGAAAAGATGGTGGGGAAAATAGTGGTTTCTTTAGTATCATTAATTCTTTTAGTTGGTGTGATAATTGGAGTGGTGGTCGTTGTCCATCAAAATGGGGATCACAAAGAAGATAAAAACACCAAAGTCCAAATGAAAAAAGTGCACGAGTTCTGTCAGGCCGCTGATTTCAAAGACGCATGTGCCAAGTCACTCGAAGGAGTAGCCAAAAATGAGTCCGCTACAATAAAGGACTACCTAATGGCTGCCTTCCAAAACACTGTGGAAGAAGTGAAAAAGGGTATGGAGGAGGCTAAAAAAACTTCTGTTAACAATGAAACGGACCCTTACAATCACATGGCGGTGGATGATTGCAAGCAGTTCTTGCAATTCGCCATCGAAGAGCTCGAGGACTCGCTCGCATTGGTCGGTGAGACGGACATTGAGTCACTCCATGAGTATACATATGATCTGTTGAATTGGATTGGCACTGTCTACTCCTACCAATCCATATGCCTTGATCAACTAACGACTCCCGAGTACAAATCCGTTATGGAAAAAGGCTTGACGAACGCTACTCAGCTCACCAACAACGCGATCAACATCATAGCAAAGATGTCGGAGGTTTTGAAATCCTTCAACATTCAAATCCCCGAAGGGCTCCTCGATAGCACCAACAGCTCTCCTCACCGCCGTCTCCTCGAGTTAAACAAGATCGATCAGGACGGTTACCCAACATGGTTCCCCGCTGCTGATCGTAAGCTTTTGGGAAAACCCTCGAAAAAGAAAGGAAAAGGTGGTGCTGCTCCAGGAGGGGGGGCTCCACTTCCTCCTATCGGTTCTGGCCCAATAACTCCTCACGCAGTGGTTGCCAAGGATGGAAGCGGCAAATTTAAGACCGTTCAGGATGCTATCAGAGCTTACCCACCAAATCATCAAGGCAGATACATTATCTACATCAAGGCTGGGGTTTACGAGGAACAGGTACTTATCGACAAAAATCAACCAAACGTGTTCATGTATGGTGACGGCGCAGGGAAATCTATCATCACTTGTGACAAAAATGTTAAACTAATGAAACTCAGCACCACGGGCTGTGCTACAGTCGGTAAGTATTCGTTACATACATACGTACATTATTTGTTGGTTAGCCAGGGTGTACTACTAAATTAGTAAATATTAATTATTCAAATCACAATGTTTGCAGGTGTTAACAGCGATGGATTCCTAGCGAAGGGAATTACATTCCGTAACACTGCTGGTCCAGCAGGGGAACAAGCGGTGGCACTTAGGATCTCCGGAGATATGGCGGCAGTATTCGACTGCAGCATGGAGGCGTTCCAAGACACGTTGTACTACCAAACAGGCAGGCAATTCTACCGCAACTGCGTGATCTCAGGTACCATAGATTTTATATTCGGGAGTGGGTCATGTGTGATCCAGAACAGTGAGATCATTCTAAGAAGGCCTAAGTCGAAGAACTGCGTCACAGCTGATGGGAAGGAATTAGCGGACAAAATCAGTGGGGTGGTAATCCAAAACTGCAAGATCGTTGCAGACAAAGAATACTACCCGGATAGGTTGAAACTGGAAAATTACTTAGCACGACCGTGGAAGAAATTCTCGACCAATGTTTTCCTGGAAAATGAGATCGGTGACCTCATTAGGCCCGAGGGATTTATGATATGGGATAATGCCAAATTCCACGAAACATGTTTTATGTATGAGTATGGCAACAGAGGACCTGGTGCTGCGACTAACGCAAGGAACAAAGTCTTCAAGAATTACAAGGTCCTTAGCCCACAGGAAGCAACTAAATACACTGTTGGTACTTTTCTTAATGCTAATGAATGGTTGCCTGGCACCAGTGCACCTTACTACGTTGGTCTTGGTGGAAAATAGAGCAAACAACATTCATTCCCACTTTGATTTACCTAACTTCTCAACCCCCTAGCTATGCGTACATGCTTTTTGCATGGGATTCTTTTTTGTTGGAGAAGCTAGCATCTTTTTTATGAAAAAAATAATTACTATTTTTTTTAGAGGAATAATATATTTATGACACAACATATTTCATTCTTGTGTGTGTAATTTGTTGTACTTAATGTTCCTAATTACATGTCACGACCCGGCTAGGGGGCCGCGACGAGCACCCGGTGCTACCCCACCCGAGCACCCCCTTATCGTACATAACATAACATCTAGGTGAATCATAAGTCAATTCGTGCTTTTCTTATCGTTAATCATATTGATCCCATTAGACGACCATCATCATTTAACATATCATAGGCATCTGTGCCACATCATAAGTACAAGGCCGACGTGGCTAACAAAAGATATACAAAACATGGGCCGACATGGCCGAACATCTCTACCCACATACACATGACTACGAGCCTCTAAGAGTATGACATATCGTATGAGCGGGACAGGACCCCGCTATGCCCATAATTTTATATACACAAAAGAATAAGTACCCAAAAACTACGGCTCCGAAAGAAATGGAGCTCTGCTATGCAATCTCTGAATAAGCAGCTATGGATCAAGTCTGTCTCCCTGTGCACCTGCGGGCATGACGCAGCGTCCACAAACAAAAGGACGTCAGTACGAAGAATGTACTGAATATGTAAAGCATGATCAACATCAATGTAGAAGCATAATAGATATCATATGAAGATAGCATAGGAGGGGAGATCGTAATATCATCATCATCATGTCGCTTACTTGCATACATCGTCGTTCGTATCCCATAATAATACTCGTACCATACTTGTGCTCATATTCGTATACATGTCCTTATTCGTATTCTTATACATAGTCTTATCACATTCACATTCATATTATATACATAGCCATACACTTATATACATACATAGCGTACCCGATCATAAGGTTCGGTGTTTCATACGTACTTGGCCAACCAAGACTCAATGTTATTTCTACCTGGCCCTACCAAGGCTTCAGGGTTATCCGTACCATCTGCAGACGTGCGCGCGCGTTTCGTAATCGTATACATACTTCATACATATTCATATACATATATTCTACCAGGCATTATAAGCTCGGGGTTCATTATAGCCCTTCATAGGCACATATAAGTATAATAGCCCGTAGGCACCTTTTGCATCATTTTTGATATCATTATCATTACCATTCTCATCGTTATCGTTACATCTACATTATGGACTTACTCGTCATACGAGGAACATAGTATAATCATAGTATATATCAAGGGTCGTGAGCTTATGAACTCGGAATGTCAACCATGTGGAGACAACATACTCATATAGAGGAATTTAGGAATTTGGCCAAGAACCATGCCTTATGAAAGAAGGGTTAGCCTTACATACCTTTCCGTCGAACTATTCTACACTTGCACGTTCCCCTCCAATGCTAGCGTTTATACCTTCATTAATATCATAACAATGGCCATTAGTCATTCACATTAACCACATTATCTAGATTCCTCAATTTTCCTCTAATTCACCCACATTCGTGATTATAACACCCATCTTCGTCCATTCGTCTAAAGTGTTTAGTTCATGATCTTAATACCATTTATAACACATTCATATCACAACACAACAACATTCATAACTCAATTCAAACTATTTCTCAAAATGTCACTATTCATCATTCATGACCTAGTTGACCACATTTTCTACAATCCATGTATTTTAATTCTCCAATACCTTCAACATCTTGTAAAAATCATGAATCTTACCTTAGAAGTTGTAGGAACAAGCTTTGGTTGATAATACTCTTCTTTGAGCAAAACCCTAGTTTTTCTCCATTTGGATTTCTTGACTTGGATGATCCTTGATGATTCCCTTATCCTTGATTCAATTGTCTTAATGTTATGGATGAATTATAATCCTTGGAAACTCATATAATAAATGTAGAGAGAAGTTTTAGAGAGAAGTGGTGTAATGTTGTAATGAAATAAAATAAGTCTTGATCCTCATATTTAATGAATTGGAAAATCTGTGCTGGGTGAACAGTGGTCGTCCATGGAGGTTTACGGTCCGTATTTCAGTTTACGGACCGTCCCTCGTGGTCGTTTTTAAGCTTAAGCAGAACCAGAAACTTTGGCCTGCATGCATGGTGATTTACGACCATGGTTTACGGGTCGTAAATCACTTTACGGTCCGTCCACCAGGTCGTATTTTAGCCATTTCCTCAGCTGGCAGAAAGTTGAAGTTGGACATGCCAGTTTACGACGTCAAGTTTACGGACCGTATTGCACTTTACGGTCCGTATTTTGCACTATACGACCACTGGGCAGTTTTGCCAACTTTCAATTTTTTCTCATTTCTCGACTTTTCATTCTAATAATCCACATCCCTTTACATATATTTCCCATGAAACATTATACACTCGCACTCCTCGCACACATCATTAGTTCATTTACTTGCGTACCAACGGGAAATTTTCCGAGGTGTAACATTACACGTGTCAAAAATTGTCCTTCTACAAATTCAGAATACTTTTGTTCTTACTTACAGATCGTGAATTAATTCCCTCATGCTTAGTTCTTTCTTCATTGTGTCAAAAGTCAATTTATTTCGGCGATTTAGATGAGGACCAGAAGAAAGCTGGAATAAATTGAAAGGTTTCGATGCAATAGTTAAAGAATCCACAAAATACTCTGATTTCGATTTATGGCTCCACCTTTTATTTACATGCAATAGAATACCCTGAAAGGTTTAAAGTTAGGCCTTTTTCAAGTAGACTTGCGATTAATCTTTTCCATGTCATTTGAATTGTTAGGATTTTGAGTTTTCCCTTCCTACGTGGAATTGGATTAATAAAACTCAATCCAATTTGAACCAAGCCATTTTTGCCCAAAAATTCCTCTATATATGTCACGACCCGGCTAGGGGCCGCGAGGGGTACCCGTGCTAACCACCGAGCACCACTCGTGTGACTACTCCTTAGCCTCTTTATCAATCGATTATCCACTTCATACTTAATTTATAAGAAAACCATTTTCATTTGGAAACAAAAGCATTGTATATACTTGAGCCCTATAGGCTAGCAAAATAATACATATATGTACATACATACAAAATGACCCTTCCATGAGAACAAACAACCCACATCGAGTATCTACGAGCCTCTATGGAACGACATATACAATTATACACAAAATATCATCATAGGCACCTCCGGAGCAATGGAGGGCTTTCAATCAACTGGCAACTCTAAGAATCTGGAGCAATGTCTCCTCCCTGTCTACCTGTGGGCATGAACACAGCGTCCAAAGAAAAAGGACGTCAGTACGAACATTGTACTGAGTATGAGACGCATAAACAGTGAAAGAATACATCAATAATATAGAGAAGCATCAACATAACATCTGGATCTGACTACTGATCATAAAAGAAGTAATGCATGCTGTCTTACTCATACTCATCATCATGGCATATATGCATCATACAAAAGCTGTCCGTTCATATCGGAACGGTGTGATAATCAATAATAGTAGTCTGCGTCCAGGCCTCCCGCGTCCGGGGTACCATCTCATGCCGCCCACTAGTGGTGTCTGCCCATGCCCGAAGGTCATGGTGTCTCCGTATAGCTGCCCGCCTTGGCGGTGACTGCCCGGCCAACTAGGCACGGTGTAAAATGCTCATGACATGCTCAATGCAAAATACTCATAATAATATGGTCATCATAAAATACTCATCTTATCATGATATGTATATAAGGCTCAAGATCAACTTTATTCTATCGGGGTGACGTAAGGTCGTAATCCCCCGGTTACATTATGGAACCATTATGGACATTCTGCCTCACCTTCAAAAGGACTAGTACATAAGGTTAGTGTAGGCAAGGAATAACATCCTCATATCATATAGCTTATCTCATATAGACATTCATAGGCATAAGATTTTAACTTCTTAGAAGGTGAGAGCTCATGAAAGGAATAGGGATTTAAGCTAAGAGATTCATGCCATTAGAAGGAAGGACTAGCCTCACATACCTTTATCGTTTAGCTAAGCTATCGGTCACTTGTTCACCTCCGATGTCACGTCGTCACCTTCATTAAAGAATGTGAGGTACATTAGCTAAATAACTATGAGAACGCGTCGTTAGTTTCTAGGAAAAATTGGGCAGCACTTCCTTTGTTTATACTACTTCTCCCATGTTCTACATCAACTCCCAACATTCGCAATATTACTCACAATATCACAATCAACACTCGTCATTCATATGCACTTAGCAAAATCCACCATTTTCTTCCAATTAACTAACATTTAGGGTTATAGCTCATTATCGTATTTTTCGCATTCATAAAACTCATTTCATAGCCTAAGCATCATTCCCAACATGTTCATAATCACCACATGCCAACATCCTTGATTCAATCCCACTATCATCCAATTGTGTCACTATTCACTCAAAAATACCCCATTTTTTTATGTTCTTCTACATTTCAAGCATCTAAGCTTTCTAATACCTTAAACAACATGGGATGATCATAAAACTCACCTTGGATGATGGTTGAACAAGCCTTGAAAGAGAATACCTCTTTAGCACCAAAACCCTACTTCACTCTTTCTTGAATTTCCTTGAAGAAGATAAGCTTTACTTGAATGTACACACTTGATTTCATGTAATTGATGTTATTGATCTTGGTTTTCATTTGATATCTCTTATAGATGGATGTTCGAGAGAGTTCTAGAGATTTCCTTATCCAACAAGATGGAAAAAATGATTTTTGGACGAGTTGGGTACATTTAAAAGGGGTCCAGAATTTTCTGGACTGACACGACATGCGACACACTTCGCGAGTCGCGGACATGCTCTGCGAGTCGCAGGTTGTGTCGCGGAGCTCACCAGACGACCGACCCTCACTGGCACAATCCGCGATGAAGCGGTATGGTCGCGGGTTGTGTCTGCGAGTCGCAGGTGGTGTCGCGGAGTGTGCCAGAAGGTGATATTATTTTGCCCCCGAAACGGTTTGTCGTAGAGTGGCCATAACTTTTGATCCCGATATGCTGTGAGGGCCCACGACCTATGGTTAGAAAGATATTTTAGTTATATACAACTTCCATGTTGTGGTGTATTTCCCAAATTCCAACTTTACAATGGCGTTTTGGCCCCTCCAAACCAGATCCTCCGAAAATGTTTCCTTAACTCGCCCTTTTGGCTTATGCCCATATTTGGCTTATGGGTCCTTCTTGAAACTTACTTGGCACTTAATTACCAACATAAGGGGCATTATAATTCTTCTCCTAAATATCATTAAGACATCACTAGTTCGATACTCAAAATTGTCCTTCGCCAGTCGATTCACTGTGCACGAACGAAAATTTTCCGAGGTGTAACATTCTCCCCCCCTTGGGAACATTCGTCCTCGAATGTTAAACTATTTGGGATTCTACGAAAATTTTGCCAGAGTTTTCCCTGTACTATGGCACTACTAACCTGTCACCCCAACCCATAATATCATCGCCTCACAGGGCTACATCACAATAGCAATATATTTGTGGCCACACACGACCAAAATCAAAAAAATTAATGTATACGTACCTTATCTTGTTGGCGTTTCGCCCTGGATTTCTCATGGGGGTTGGAATAAGTGCGGATACTTTGACTTCATACTCTCTTATGCTTCCCAAGTCATTTCTTCCCGATTGTTGTTCCGCCACAGGACCTTAACTGAAGCTACCTCTTTGTTTCGAAGCTTTCGCACTTGCCTATCTAAGATGGAAATAGGCACTTCTTCATAAGTTAACTTTTCCGCTATTTGCACATCATCTATCGGGACAATATTTGTGGGATCTCCAACACACTTGCGGAGCATTGAAACATGAAAGACTGGATGAATTGATTCAAGCTCTGAAGGCAACTCTAATTCATAGGCTACCTGTCCCACCTTGCGGATGATTTTGTAGGGTCCGATATACCTTGGACTTAGCTTCCCTTTCTTGCCAAATCTCATCACCCCCTTCATTGGCGACACTTTCAAGAACACCCAATCATGAATTTGAAACTCCAAATCTCGTCGGCGGTTGTCTGAATAGGACTTTTTGGCGACTTTGGGCTGTCAACAACCGATCTCGAATCACCTTGACCTTTTCTATTGCCTGCTGGACCAATTCAGGGCCCACTAATTGTGCTTCTCCTACTTCGAACCATCCGATTGGAGATCTACATTTCCTTCCATATAACGCTTCGTATGGAGCCATTTGTATACTAGAATGATAGCTGTTCTTATATGAAAATTCAATGAGAGGTAAATGATCATCCCAGCTACCACCAAAATCTAACACACACGCCCGGAGCATATCTTCTAAGGTTTGAATGGTATGCTCGGCTTGCCCATCAATCTGTGGATGAAATGCTGTGCTAAATTTCGCTTGCGTGCCCAAACCTTCTTGAAAAGACTTCCAGAACTTAGCTGTAAACTGTGCTCCCCTGTCTGTGATAATAGAAAATGGTATGCCATGGAGCCGCACGATTTCCTTGAGATATAGCCTTGCATAGTCCTCTGCTGCGTACGTCGTTTTGACTGGGAGAAAATGGGATGCTTTTGTCAATCTATCCACGATCACCCATATCGAATCATACTTACCCCGAGAGCGAGGTAATCCCACAATGATATCCATGTTGATCACTTCCCATTTCCAAGTAGGTATTTCTATAGCCTGCAATAAGCCTCCCGACTTCTGATGCTCAACTTTCACTTGTTGGCAATTTGGGCATTGAGCTACGAATTCCGCTATATCTCTTTTCATACCATCCCACCAATACATTATCTTTAGATTATGATACATTTTGGTCGCACCAAGGTGAATAGAGTACCGAGTACAATGCGCTTCTTCTAAGATTCGTCGGCGCAGGTCCGCCACCTCCGGCACACATACTCTTCCTCGGTATCTGAGAACCCCATCACTAGACGAAACTGCAGAATCTTTGATACTAGTACCTGCCTCACCCGCATCAAGCACACGTACTCCAAGATTAGCCAACCGATGGATTTCTTGAACCATCTCTCTCCTTTCCGGAGGGACATCACATAAACTGCCCATTGATCGGCGGCTATGTGCATCGGCTACTACATTGGCTTTCCCGGGGTGGTATAAAATGTCAACATCATAATCTTTTAATAGTTATAACCACCGCCTCTGTCGCAGATTCAATTCCTTCTGCTTGAAAATGTACTGGAGGCTCTTGTGATCTGTATAGATATCCACGTGCACACCGTACAAGTAATGTCTCCACATCTTTAAGGCATGAATGACTGCAGCCAATTCGAGATCATGCGTTGGGTAATTCTTTTCATGCTTCCGCAATTGTCTCGAAGCGTATGCAATAACCTTACCATGCTGCATCAATACACATCCTAATCCGACACCCGAAGCATCGCAATACACCACATAATCATCTGGTCCTTCTGGAAGTGTTAAAACTGGAGCTGAGGTTAACCTGTCTTTCAACTTTTGGAAACTACGCTCACAAGCGTCGTTCCATTGGAACTTAGCCGCCTTCTGGGTTAGTTTCGTCAATGGGGCCGAGATAGATGAAAATCCCTCTACAAACCTCCTATAATAGCTTGCCAAACCCAGGAAACTACGAACTTCTGTGGGCGTCGTAGGCCTTGGCCAAGTTTTCACCGCTTCAATTTTCTGAGTATCAACTCGAATATCATCATCGGAAATAACATGGCCTAGAAATGTTACCGAATTCAGCCAGAACTCGCACTTTGAAAATTTCGCATATAATTCCCGGGCTCGAAGAATGCCAAGAACAATTCTCAAATGATCTGCATGTTCCGATTCCGTGCGAGAATACACCATAATATCATCGATAAATACGATCACAAATAGATCCAAGAGAGGCCTGAATATGTTGTTCATCAAATTCATAAATACAGCCGGAGCATTAGTCAACCCGAATGACATCACTCGAAATTCATAGTGGCCATATCTCGTTCTGAAAGCCGTTTTAGGAATATCTGCCTCTCTAACTCTCACCTGATGGTAGCCCGACCTCGAATCTATCTTGGAAAACCACTTGGCACCTTGCAATTGATCGAACAAATCATCAATCCTTAGGAGAGGATATCTGTTCTTTATCGTCACCTTGTTCAATTGCCTATAGTCAATACACATTCGTAGCGAGCCGTCTTTCTTTCTCACAAACAAGACCGGTGCTCCCCACGGTGATGAACTGGGTCTAATGAATCCCTTCTCGAGCAAGTCCTTCAACTGTGTCTTTAGTTCTTTCAATTCTGCCGGAGCCATCCGATAATGAGGAATAGAAATAGGCTTTGTGTCCGGCAACACATCAATAGCGAACTCAATTTCTCTTTCTGGTGGAAGACCTGGAAGTTCATCCGAGAATACATCTGGAAATTTGTTCACCACCGGAACTGACTGAAAAGTTGGCGGCTCTGCCGCAGTGTCGTGAACCCGAACTAAATGATAAATATAGCCCTTCGCTATCATCTTCCTCGCCTTGAGGTAGGAAATAAACCTACCCTTTGGCGATGCTGCATTACCCTTCCATTCAAGCACGGGCTCTCCCGGAAATTGGAATCGAACCACTTTTGTCCGGCAATCAACATTTGCATAACACGATGCCAACCAATCCATACCCATGATTATATCGAAGTCAACCATTTCTAGCTCAATCAAATCGGCTTGGGTCTGTCGATCACATATCACAATAATACAATTTTTGTATACCTGTCTTGCTATCACGGGTTCGCCAACCGGAGTAAGTACCTCAAAGGGTTTAATGAGCTCGGGTTTCACCCCAGCACAACCGGCAACATATGGAGTAATATAAGAAAATGTAGAATCCGGATCTATCAACGCATACACATCACGGGAGAATATAGACAATATACATGTGACAACATCTGGGGAAGACTCCAGATCCTGTCGTCCAGCTAGAGCATATACACGAGGCTGAACAACACCTGAAGTGGATGCTCCCCCTCTACCTCTGCCTCTACCTGTTGTCATCTGGGGAGTCTGTGTTGTCTGGCGCGCTGACGAAGAACCCACTGCTGAACCTGTGGGCTGAGTCCCAGTCCTATCTCTCGCTGAGGGGCAGTCCCTCATCATGTGACCGACTTGCCCGCAGGTATAGCAAGCATCCGAACCTAGGCGACACTGTCCCGAATGCAGCCTACCGCACTGATTACACCGCGTTATTGGGGGTCTCCTCTGACCCTGATCTCTCCTGGATTGGAAATCTGAGGCTCTCGAACTCTGTCCCTAACCTGGCTGAAAAGAACAATCGGACCTCCTGTCTGGGAATCTGGGAGGTGCACTGGTCGCTGACTGACCTGAGTGCCTAGAATGCGGCTGCCTTGGTCCCCCTCTATACTCACTGCTCTCTCCCATAGATCTAGCTCTTTTGCTTGGCCTCCTATCACTGTCGCGATCACCCCTCTGTTGTGGTTGTCGCCCCTCCAAATTCTGAGTATGAGCCTGTATCCGGGAAATGTCCATCCCGTCTTGCAAAGAGGCTGTCAAACATTCTCTAAATAAATGTGGTCCCAAACCACTCACAAATCTATGTACCCGATCTCCCATGTCTGCCACCATGGCCGGAGCATATCTAGCTAAGGAGTTGAACTGCATGCTATACTCTCGGGCACTCATATTCCCTTGCCTCAAGTTCAGAAACCGATCCGCTCTAGCTCGGCGGACCTCGGGTGGCAAATAATGACGAGTAAAAGCATCTACAAACTCTTGCGAAGCCGGAGGAGGCGCATTCTCCCCTCTTGATGTTGTACCATAATACCGCCAAATCTCGGAGTCTATAGGATGCCAACTCCACGGATTCAGTTTCGGAGGCATGGACAACCCTCAATGGCCTCAATATATCATCGATAAAACCTTGTGGGTCTTCCTCCGGCTTTGACCTGAAGAACTCTGGAGGATTTAGACTCATAAAATCACGGGCCTTTATACTTGCTGCCCGGTCACTTGAACCCACATTCTGTCGTTGTGCTTGTGCAGCCACCAACTGGGTCAATAATTGAATAGCCTCGGTCATTTGTTGGCCCGAAGCAACCGGCGGAGGAACTGGAGCTGGGGCTCTTGCTTGCTCTTCCACATTGGGCAAGGTAGAAGAAGAAGTGGGAGTGGCATGCGAGGAAGTGGCACCCTGAGCCTCGCTATGTCCTAACTCAACTGGAGGTTCTCGACTGGTGCCGTCACCGGCGGCATTTAATATCGAGCGGATTTGCTTCTTCTTTGGCGGCATCGCTGAAACCATAACACACAATTAGAATAAAGGAAATCTTACATTACGGTCCTATCGCACGATCTCGTAGAAGAAAGATGGTCGTTTTTCCTAAATACCCTGTAGCCTATTGTTTATTGATGTGGCGCGCAACACACCATAAACAAGACCCTACTAGACACGGCTCGTAGACACCTCCTAAGACCGAACTGCTCTGATACCACATTTGTCACGACCCGGCTAGGGGCCGCGACGGGTACCCGTGCTAACCACCGAGCACCACTAGTGTGACTACTCTTTAGCCTCTTTATCAATCGATTATCCACTTCATACTTAATTTATAAGAAAACCATTTTCATTTGGAAACAAAAGCATTGTATATACTTGAGCCCTATAGGCTAGCAAAATAATACATATATGTATATACATACAAAATGACCCTTCTATGAGACCATACAACCCACATCGAGTATCTACGAGCCTCTATGGAACGACATATACAATTATACACAAAATATCATCATAGGCACCTCCGGAGCAATGGAGGGCTTTCAATCAACTGGCAACTCTAAGAATCTGGAGCAATGTCTCCTCCCTGTCTACCTGTGGGCATGAACACAGCGTCCAAAGAAAAAGGACGTCAGTACGAACATTGTACTGAGTATGAGAGGCATAAACAGTGAAAGAATACATCAATATTATAGAGAAGCATCAACATAACATCTGGATCTGACTACTGATCATAAAAGAAGTAATGCATGTTGTCTTACTCATACTCATCATCATGGCATATATGCATCATACACAAGCTGCCCGTTCATATCGGAACGGTGTGATAATCAATAATAGTAGCCTGCGTCCAGGCCTCCTGCGTCCGGGGTACCATCTCATGCCACCCACTAGTGGTGTCTGCCCATGCCCGAAGGTCATGGTGTCTCCGTATAGCTGCCCGCCTTGGCGGTGACTGCCCGGCCAACTAGGCACGGTGTAAAATGCTCATGACATGCTCAATGCAAAATATTCATAATAATATGGTGATCATAAAATACTCATCTTATCATGATATGTATATAAGGCTCAAGATCAACTTTATTCTATCGGGGTGACGTAAGGTCGTAATCCCCCGGTTACATTATGGAACCATTATGGACATTCTGCCTCACCTTGAAAGGACTAGTACATAAGGTTAGTGTAGGCAAGGAATAACATCCTCATATCGTATAGCTTATCTCATATAGACATTCATAGGCATAAGCTTTTAACTTCTTAGAAGGTGAGAGCTCATGAAAGGAATAAAGATTTAAGCTAAGAGATTCATGCCATTATAAGGAAGGACTATCCTCACATACCTTTGTCGTTTAGCTAAGCTATCGGTCACTTGTTCACCTCCGATGTCACGTCGTCACCTTCATTAAAGAATGTGAGGTACATTAGCTAAATAACTATGAGAATGCGTCGTTAGTTTCTAGGAAAAATTGGGCAGCACTTCCTTTGTTTATACTACTTGTCCCATATTCTACATCAACTTCCAAAATTCGCAATATTACTCACAATATCACAATCAACACTCGTCATTCATATGCACTTAGCAAAATCCACCATTTTCTTCCAATTAACTCACATTTAGGGTTATAGCTCATTATCGTATTTTTCGCATTCATAAAACTCATTTCATAGCCTAAGCATCATTCCCAACATGTTTATAATCACCACATCCCAACATCCTTGATTCAATCCCACCATCATCCAATTGTGTCACTATTCACTCAAAAATACCCCATTTTTTTATGTTCTTCTACATTTCAAGCATCTAAGCTTTCTAATACCTTAAACAACATGGGATGATCATAAAACTCACCTTGGATGATGGTTGAACAAGCCTTGAAAGAGAATACCTCTTTAGCACCAAAACCCTACTTCACTCTTTCTTGAATTTCCTTGAAGAAGATAAGCTTTACTTGAATCTACACACTTGATTTCATGTAATTGATGTTGTTGATCTTGGTTTTCTTTTGATATCTCTTATAGATGGATGTTGGAGAGAGTTCTAGAGATTTCCTTATCCAACAAGATGGAAAAAATGATTTTTGGACGAGTTGGGTACATTTAAAAGGGGTCCAGAATTTTCTGGACTGTCACGACATGCGACACACTTCGCGAGTCGCGGACATGCTCCGCGAGTCGCAGGTTGTGTCGCGGAGGTCGCCAGACGACCGACCTTCACTGGCACAATCCGCGATGAAGCGGCGTGGTCGCAGGTCGTGTCTGCGAGTCGCAGGTGGTGTCGCGGAGTGTGCCAGAAGGTGATATTATTTTGCCCCCGAAACGGTCTGTCGTAGAGTGGCCATAACCTTTGCTCCCGATATGCTGTGAGGGCCCACGACCTATGGTTAGAAATATCTTTCAGTTATCTACAACTTCCATCCTGTGGTGTATTTCCCAAATTCCAACTTTACAATGGCGTTTTGGCCCCTCCAAACCAGATCCTCCGAAAATGTTTCCTTAACTCGCCCTTTTGGATGGCTTATGCCCATATTTGGCTTATGGGTCGTTCTTGAAACTTACTTGTAACTTAATTACCAACATAAGGGGCATTATAATTCTTCTCCTAAATATCATTAAGACATCACTAGTTCGATACTCGAAATTGTCCTTCGCCAGTCGATTCACTGTGCACGAACGAAAATTTTCCGAGGTGTAACAATATATAAGACCAATTTAGGTCTTATTTTTAGAACACAAGAGTGAATTCATAGCATCCATATAGAGAGAAAAACGTGAGAGAGAAAACAAATTTTCATCCAGAAATTTTCTGCTACAGCAGTCTGCTTTAAATTGTGTTTCTCGATTCGTTAACCGTTGGATCATGCTGAAAGTTGAATTGGGGGTTCTCAACATCTGGTTGTTCGATTTCAACGGTGAAGATCATATTTTGTAGTATGTAGCTCCAATTTTCGAGTACGAATAATAGCCCATTTTTGGGGGTGATTTTTATCCTTTCTTCACTAGTTTTGGTGCTATCTTTTATGTATTATTGCTCCGTGCTTGGCTTTGTTGTTGTAGCCATTTGGAGAACATTTTTGTAACTCTTGTTGATTATAGTGGAGCTTTTGTGGGCCAGAGGTCCCGTGGTTGTTTCCTCTTCACCTTAAAGGTGTTTTACCATGTAAATTTGGTGTCTCTTGCATTCGATTTATTTTTGCTTGTTTTGCTATTTTGTTGTTGGTATAGCTGCTGCCCGGATTTCCATTTATGCTAGTGTTTATTGTCTTCTCTTGTTTCAAATAGTGTGAGAAGATTTGACTAGGGTATTTCT
Organism: Lycium barbarum; assembly: GCF_019175385.1. Lineage (NCBI taxonomy): Eukaryota > Viridiplantae > Streptophyta > Magnoliopsida > Solanales > Solanaceae > Lycium > Lycium barbarum. The sequence continues at coordinate 95,186,750 of NC_083342.1, forward strand.
TCCGCTGTTACCTCGTCGTGCAATTTGGTTGTTGCTTGTTTCTTCCCAACAAAGTGGTATCAGAGCTTGTGGTCTTATTTGGTTGTGTTGATCGTCTATTTGAATGATGGCGGCAAATATGAGCAAGATGATTTGCTTAAATGGCATTAATTATCATATTTGGAAAAGCAAGAAAAAAGATCTTCTATTTGTCAAGAAATTATGTTTACCTATGTTTGCTTCTAAGAAACCCGAGTCTATTGAAGATGAGGATTGGGAATTTGAGCACTTACTGGTTTGTGGCTACATTAGGCAATGGGTTGAAGATAATGTTCGAAATCATATTGTGAATGAGACAAATGCTAAAAGCCTGTGGGAAAAGCTCGAGACACTTTATGCTTCGAAGGCTAGCTATAATAAGTTATTCCTATTGAAACAATTGATGAATATTAGATACAAAGAGGGCCGTCCTAATTCTGATCATATAAATTATTTTCAAATGTTACACCTCACATTTTCATACGTTGAGTTTTGCCGAATGTTAATTGTCCTAGTCTTGGGAAGTAGGACAAATTTTTAGAGGTTATGAGGATAGATATGTCCATATTGGCTATATAATGGAGTAAAACCATGTTTATTAAGCTTCGGGAATGTTTAAGACTCATCGGATCATTGGAGTTATGTTTCGGTGAAAGTTTGGCAATGTATCACATTATGGCACAATATGTGGCGCAACAAGCAAGCAGCAAAGCGTACTTTGCGGCCACACAGTTGCGCAGTAAAGTGTGATAGTGAATTTTGTGATGTTGTGAGGCTTGCGACACAACATGCGTCTAGTAAAGCACGTTTTGCGACCTCGCAACTTCACAACATGTTGTGTCGGTCAAGAATTTTCTCGACTACTATAAATGACCAAATTCCATCCAAAATCATATTTTCACCATTTTTGGGCCTAGAAATCTCTAGAAACTCTCTCAACAAGTCTTCTTATGATCTAAGCCCAAAATCAAGAGCAAATCCAAGACAAATCAAAGATTAAACACCATGAATCAAGAGAATCAAGTGCAGAGAGGCTCACTAGCGTTTGTAGAAGTCAAGAAAACCTTTGGTATTAGAGTTGGGGGGTTTCTCAAGTGAAGTATCTTCATCCAAAGATCATTTCAAACATAATCAAAGGTGGGTTTTACATCTAGTTCATGTTATTAAAAGTATTGGGTGGTTGAAAGACTTGGATCAGAGAAGAAAGTAGCATATGAGCTCAAATATCAAAATAATGGTATTTTGAGTAGTAAGTTAATTTGAGTCATGATTCTTAGTATAAGATGAGTATAATCTTGTTATGAATGTTGTTAATGATATTGAGGAAGTATTATGGGAAGAATGAATATGTTGTGGTATTGTAGTCATGGTTATGGATGACTTTGAAAGTGAATTTGAGAAGTGAACAATGTTTAACTTGAGAAATCTATTGATTGTGATATTATGGGAGTTGCTATTGCTATTTGGGAGTTGTTTAATTACATGGAAAAAGTTGTTGAAACAAAGGAAATGCCGCCCAATTTTCGTTAGCTTTTAGTCGCTTTAGTTTAGATTCAAGCATGTTTGAAATGATCTAATTTAACACGAATTTTCTTGATGTAGAGTTGTGAACTTGGAAGCAGAACACTTAGTCGTTAAGGAGACGTAAAGGTATGTGAGGCTAGCCCCTTCGTTTCTAAGGCATAACTCCTATGGCATTATTTCCCTTATCCTTCCATGACTTTCTTACATTCCGAAAGCTATAAGTCTATGATTATTAAGATCTTCCCGTGAGATAAAGACAAGAGATGTGTTATGATAATGATAATGATGATCCTATGTCCAGGAATTCTAAAGCTTATGACATGATGCCATTATGAGAATAATGATCTTGTTGTATGAATTCTTTGATGTTACCCATTGTTACTAATCTCACCTTGTAATGTTAGTTCCTTCAAGGTGAGACATGACGATCATGATGTTCCATAATATAATCGGAGATTACCAACCTTACGTCACTCCGATAGCGTTACAGTGTTTACTTGAGCTCTTATGCATGCTTCATGATAAATATATATGTATGATTACACCGTGCCTAGATGGCCAAGCATGACACCACTAAGGCGGGCGGCTTATGGTAACACCGTGCCTAGATGGCTGGGGATGACACCGCTAAGGCGGGTGGCTTATGGTAACACCGTGCCTATTTGGCCGGACGTGGCACCACTAGTGGGCGGCGTGATATGATTACCCGAACTCGGGTTAATAATGTTATTGATTCAAACAATTCAAGTAAGTATGTGTGAAATGTTATAAAAAGTAACCATGCATGATTCCGCCTCAAGAGGCAAATAGTTACAGTTATCTCTTCTTCCTATGCTTTCTATATTTATTTATTATGTTATTATGTAAGCCTTACATACTCAACACATTGCTCGTACTGACGTCCTTTCTTTTTGGACGCTGTGTTCATGCCCACAGGTAGATAGAGAGGTGGCCCAAATTCCTAGGAGCTACTCAGCAGATTCATAGGAGCATTCCACTATCCCCAATGTGTCATTTTCGATACATTATTTTGTGTACATATTCGGGTATGACGGGGTCCTGTCCCGTCCTTATGTCTCAGTACTCTAGTAGAGGCTCATAGATACGGATGCGTGGGTAGTTGTTGTCTCACGAATACTTCAGTGTATATTTTTGTATATCATTTTTGCAGCTGTGAGGGCTATGTATATATGTATATGTTTCCTTAGAGATTGTTTATGTTCAGGTTAGGTATGATGATTGGCATAATGAGTGGTGCTCGGTAGTCATCTTCGAGTACCCATCATGGCCCCTAGTCGGGTCATGACAAAGTGGTATCAGAGCAATTCCATCCTGGGGTGTGTCTACGAGCCGTGCCCAGTAGAGTCTTATTTATGGGTATGAAGCACGTCACACTTATAAATAGGAGGCTGCGGGGCATTTAGGAACTATTGACCTTCCTTTCCCATCTTAGATTGTGCGATAGAGCCAAGTTAAGGATGCAACTATCTAATCTTTTCTTGTTTAATTTTCAGCGATGCCTCTAAGAAAGAAGAAAAAAGTCAGCACAATACCAGGCGCTGCTGGAGAAGGTACCAGCCGAGAACCCCCGACTGAGCTAGGACATAGCGAGGCTCAGAGTGCCACTCCCTCGCATGCTACCTTTATTCCTCCAGTAGCAGAAGAGCATGAAGAGGTCTCCACTCTAGCTCCAGTGCCTCCAGTTTCTCTACCGGGTGCTTCGAGCTAACAGATGACCGAGGCTATTCAGTTATTGACCCAGTTGGTTGCTGCTCAAGCTCAACGGCAGAGTGCGAGTTCGGGTAATAGAGCCACTAGTGCCAGAGCCCATAATGTTATGAGTATGAACCCGACAGAATTTTTCGGGTTAAAGCTGGATAAAGACTCGCAGGGTTTTATAGACGAGATGTAAAGGAAGCTGAGGATTATACATGCTTCTGATACCGAGTCAGCGGAGTTTGCGTCCTATAGATTGTGGGATGTCGCTGTTTTATGGTATAATAATTGGATAGCTTCAAAGAAGTAAAATACACCTCTCCCGGTTTGGCAGGAATTCGTAGATGCTTTCCTTCATCACTATTTGCCACCCGAGGTTCGTAGGGCCTGAGCTGATAGGTTTCTGAATCTTAAGCAAGGTAATATGAGTGCCCGAGAGTATAGCCTTCATTTTAATTCATTCGATAGATATTCTCCAACTATGGTGGCTGACATGGGAGATAGAGTATATAGATTTGTGAGTGGCTTAGGGCCACACTTTTTCAAGGATTACTTGAAAACTTCACTACAGGAGGGGATGGACATTTCCCGTAGTGAGGTCCACACCCAAAACGTAGAAAGGCAGCAGAGACCGCACCGAGATGAGCATAATGATGATAGGGGCAAAGTAAGAGGGCCAGGTCTATTGGTGCCAACAGTGACTATTGGGTGGGGGGGGGGGGGGGGGGATCGAGGCAGTCATACTCTAGGTATTCAGGCCAGTCGGTGACTAGTGCACCTCCTCGGTTTGTGGGCAGGAGATTTGACCGCCCCATTTATTCAGGACAAGTTTAGAGCTTGAGAGTTTCGAGTTCCCATTTTGAAGGTGATTATAGTTAGAGGAGACCACCAGTTCCACGATGCAACCAGTGTTGGAAGTTACATTTGGGTCCATGTCGTCAAGGCTCAGGTGCTTACTATGCGTATGGTCAGGCGGGGGACATGATGCGTGATTGCCCATCAATAGGTGGTAGAGTTGGGGCCCAGTCCACAGGATCCGCAGCTGGTTCTTCGTCATTTGTACGACCGGTAAGGCAGAATCCCCAGATTCTAGCAGGTCGCGGTAGGGGCAGAGGGGAAGCATCTAGTTCAGGTAGCACCCAGCCCCGTATTTATGCTTTAACCGGACGTCAGGATCTTGAGTCCTCCCCGGACGTGGTTATAGGTATATTATTCATATTCTCTCATGATGTTTATGCATTGATTGATCTGGGTTATACGTTGTCTTATATTACTCCTTATATTGCTAGCCGAATTGGGGTAAAACCCGAGCCGATTAAACCCTTTGAGGTATCTGCTCCGGTTGGTGATCCCGTAATAGCTAGACAAGTGTATAAGAATTGTATGATTGTGGTATGTTATCGTCACACTAAAGTTGATTTGGTTGTGCTGGAAAAGATAGATTTTGATGTGATTATGGGCATGGATTGGTTAGCCTCTTGTTATGCTAATGTGGATTATAGAACAAAAATAGTTCGGTTTCAATTTCCAGGGGAACCAGTGCTCAAACGGGAGGGCAATACAGTGTCTCCAAGGGGTAAGTTTATTTCCTACCTCAAAGCAAGAAAGATGATTGCAAGGGGCTATATTTATCATCTAGTCTGAGTTCATGACACCGAAGCAAAGCCGTCGACTTTTCAATCCGTCCCAGTAGTAAATGAATTTCTGGATTTATTTCCAGATGAACTTCCTGGCCTCCCACTGGAGCGGGAGATTTATTTTGCTATTGATGTGTTATCGGATACTAAACCAATCTCTATTCCTCCTTACAGAATGGCTCCTGCAGAATTAAAAGAGCTAAAGGCACAATTGAAAGATTTGCTCGAGAATGATTCATTAGGCCTAGTTCATCGCCATGAGGGGCACCTGTCTTGTTTGTGAGAAAGAAGGACGGCTCCCTATGAATGTGCATTGATTATAGACATTTGAACAAAGTGACGATAAAGAATAAGTATCCACTTCCAAGAATCGATGATTTGTTCGATCGGCTTCAGGGTGCCAAATGGTTCTTCTAAATTGATCTGAGATCGGCGTATCACCGAGTGAGAGTTAGAGAAGAGGATATTTCAAAAACCGCCTTCAGAACTAAATATGACCATTCTGAGTTTCGGGTGATGTCATTTGGGTCGACTAATGCTCCAGCAGTATTTATGAATCTAACGAATAATGTATTCCGGACTTTCTTAGATCTATTTGTGATCGTGTTCATTGATGATGTCACACCCTAATCTTGCTAGGGCATGATGGGCACCCGACCCTTACCTAGGGCCGAGCGAACCCGCTGACTCTTATTACACACGTAATCCCTTTGGACTCTTAAATCAAATAAAGATGAAATACATAGTAAAGACTTTCAGAAACATTCCTTTCCGTCGTTCACAAATCAAGTAGAATCTGTAATCATTTGGGATTTGTAACAATATGCATAATGGTACGTCGGCTTACAGAGCCGCTTACAAGACTGACTCTCTATACCCACGACTCTGTCTGCAAAGTCTCTAACATCAATCCGGATTCATAACATATATACTCTGACTCGGCAACACTCCAGAAGAAGATAGAGCTCGCCAATTCCGCTGGAACATCTTCTACAATGGCTTCTACTCATCTGTAACACCTGCGTGGCATGAAACACAGCCCCCGAAGAAAGGGGGTCAGTACGGAATATGTACTGAGTATGTAAGGCATGAAATACAGTAAAGAGAATCATAACAAAAACGGAGATTTAACCGAAACAAATATGACTTTTAAAAGCATCGATGCACTTGCCTTTTGAAATGAAAAATCATGCATTCCATTATCATATATCGTACCCGGCCCATTATGGACTCGGTGGATAAAATCATGTCATCATACTATCATATCATCATGCATGCATATATATATATATATATATATATATATATATATATATATATATATATATATATATATATATATACCATACCCGACCCTCTAGTAAGGGACTCGGTGAATGAAGTCATACAGTACCCGGCCCATCATGGGACTCGGTGCCATAATCACATCATCATATACATATACGGTACCCGGCCCATCATGGGACTCGGTGCCATCATCATATCATCATATACATATACCATACCCGGCCCATCATGGGACTCGGTGCCATCATCATATCATCATATACATATACCGTACCCGGCCCTCCAAGGAGGGACTCGGCGTGCAGTGGAGTACGCACGAGAACGTGTCCTGGCCCGTGACTCAGTGAAGGATACATTGAGGCATGCACGAGCAGAGTAGTAAGAAACTATATGCACATAAGATTCGATGGATAAGTACACAAAACGACATTTGAAGGATCACAAACACGTTTCGGGTAAATCCGAGTTAGTATAAGAAAGTTATGGACATTTGAGTACAGAAGCCTCTACGAACGTTTCAGAAGCTATCTTTGGAAAATCAAAGCAATAGTCATATCAAGTACCTTTCAAATATCACTATGGATCAAATCAAAATAGAACTTTTGGAACCACACACACGTATCAAAGCATAGCAAAACCGTTTTTGGAAGTCAAGAACATTAGCCATCCTAGTGGCTCTAAGAATAGGAGTTTTTTGAAATCATACATATACTTTGTCTGTTTGTTTCACAAGGATCATGCCAAAAGAAAGAAAGGGTAAACCTTACATACCTGTCCCATGCCCTATTAGCTACGCTTATTCGTCCAAGCTTGCTAGTCTACATTCAAGAGAATTGACACAATCATTAGACTCATCGTCATATACTTGTCTTAGTCCTTCAAATGAATTCATTTATAATCTGCCGAAATTTCGGCAGCATTTCACCTGTAAATTCAACCAACCCCGAGAATCCAACTCGGCCAAATTATCAACAACAATCCGAGAATTTAACTCGGCCAAATTATCAACAACAATACCAACAATCATATCTCCAACTTCAATAATTAATTCAAAATGCATTCTAACACTAGCAATCTTTTCTACACAATTCGACGGCATTTCATTTATATTCAATTTAACCACATATAATCAAGCCAACATCAATACTTACACATTTAAGCACTAGCCCGAGAGCTTCCAAACAAGACTCAAGAACACTTTAACAATCCGCGCAATATTCAAAACGGCCCAACCAACATACCACTTCACCCGAAACCTTCCAAATTCAACAAGAACAATAACAACACATTTCCTTCTTTCAAATTCATGAACTACACCAACAATCTACACATTAACAACACCATTCATACAATTATAAGAATTCATGCTAGTGTCACATTAACTTCTTTAACAATCCACAAACGATTTCCACTTCATTTCAAACCATCAAATCTTCCTTTTTATCATGAAATCCACAACAACAATAATCAAACTACTAAATAAAATCAATTCATCTTATCTTACCAACATGGCCCTATTCGGTCACAACCTCCACACATATATTTCATGAATTACATCCATTTCTACATACTACAACACTCACAAATCATTCCTAACACATGTAAAAGAAGATTGAACACATACCTTTTCCCACTCATCTTCTTATTCGGCTAAGGTTGCTCCTTGCAAGAATGAATGGTTTACTTGCCCCAAAAACTACTCCACGTTAAAGGGGACCTTCCAATTGGTTGGATTGCTAGAAGAAAATAATTTTTTGATCAATTTTTCAAGGGGTCAATTTTTGGAGTTATGGCCGAATGCCCCTTTCTCTTTTTCTTTCTTTTTCTTCTTCTCCAAGCTTCTTGACTTAAAAGGATGAATATGTATTATTTTGCCACTACTTATCTATATATATATATATATATATATATATATATATATATATATATATATATATATATATATATATACTTAGCCCCCTCCAATTGCAAAGTGAACACATGTCCCCACTTGTGGCTTGAAGCAATTGGCCAAGCCATGGGGTGGGGACCACACCCACAACTCACACGGCCAAAATGGCCTTTCATGAACCTTCTTGAAGGTTTTGTGAAATTCCCTTTTTGCCCCTAGCTTTCCATAATATTACCACGAACCACCTTGTGAATTTCCCTTTTTACCCTTAGCCTTTCTCAACATTTCCATACTAATAAACAATTTGTGTATTAAAATAACTTTGGAAAATAGTCTTGTCCTTAACTTACCACGACTACCTTGAAACATCCGAATGTACAAAATACGGGATATAACATCCTCCCCCCCCCCCCCCCCTTTAGAACATTCGTCCTCGAATGTTCAACTGGCCTCATGGGGTGTTATAATACTTCGGGAGGGTCCCTCTTATAGTTGTCCTTTTCTTCATGCTCATTCCTTATCTTTCACCCTATTTCCTTTATAATCAAACCCCTCGGTCTTTACATGAGTCCTCATTCCGTATCATGGGTTTTCTAATCCACTGCGCCAACTTATTATCCTTGTCCTTCCCAGGTCATCTCTTCTCTGTTATTGTTTCATCACAACACCTTAACAGAAGCCACGTCTTTGGTACGCAATCTTCACTTGGCGATCCAGTGTGGCTATAGGCTACTCCTTTATCCTCATGTCTGCCTCATGGTACACTTATTGTCAATTCGTTTCTACTTCTTTCAGATATCCTTGTGATGTGCCGATATGGTTTGAACTCTGGCCCCGAGCTAATAAATTTTCCCTCTCTGGAGCCTGACAGTGTTGCGATTCCCTTTTAAGTCCAATATAATATGTTCTCCCCCCCCCCCCTTTTTTAAGGGGCTCCTTATACACCACCAGCCTCCGAGTACCCTCGTCTACGATAATTACCTGCCGTTCTTCACTTCCTTCTTAAGGCCGGGTTCCGTCATCGTATAGTCTGGGCTGTCTACCTTCTTGCTTCTTACACTCTCGTATTTAACTAGATTTCTTATAAAGGTATCCAATTCCGATGCCTTCTTTTCGTCTCTCCATACCTCTGTCTTTTGTGACTAACGGTGTCTTGGACTCACAAGTTCATAGGGACGTCGAGATTCACTATGTCCTCGTGTGAAGTCTTTGATTATACCTCACTCCTCGTCTTGCTTTCCAGACTTTGCTTGTAACATATCTAGAATTCTCCTTATCTTGAGTTCTCCTTCAATTCATGTCTATATCATCATTTTGTCTACATTTCCATACCCTTCCATCCACTATTAGTCCTTTCGCACATTTAGCTCGCTTACTCGTAAGTTTTCTTAATTATGCGCTTGCGTTGCAGCTGTGCGTCCATGTTTTTTGAGCGCCCCGCTACTCTTGCTCTTAGCACAGAATCCTTGCAGTTTACACTCTCTCTATCCTTACTTATCGAACCTTTAACTATATTTATGATGCTATGACCGAGCGATCTCCCTTGCACGTTCCTTGCATTTCATTCCATTTCCTCAAGATCAAATTTCTCAGACCTCACATGAACTCTCATTCCATATCATTATTTTCCCAATCAACAGTGTCGACCCATCATCCTTGTTCTTTCCTCGATGCGTAATCGGGTTCCTACCGCTAACTCGTTAAGGTATCCTTCTTTGGATTTCTTCCTGCTCGAGCACCCTTCTTCTCTCATTTTTTGCAGCATCAGCTCTGAAGTTCGTGGAATATTCCTTTAAACGCGCAAATCCGTTTCATTTCTAAGTCATCTTTTCAGAAAAGCCCCTCCATGTCCGAAGCAACCACATTAATATGGCTGCACATTTATCTCTTTATTTACCTTTCAAGGGCCGAAATCTCCTAACATCGTCACAAGGCTTAATCATTCTTTCTTTTACTTCGCATTCCTTATCATGGTCACTATTCTTTTAGCCCTACTTATTGAAATCGGTTCTCGAACCCCACACGTTCCTCTCTTGTTTCATATTACCACACTTTATCCATTTCACATGCCTACCTTCGAATTTGTGCTCAAATAGTCTCGTGCCTTGCCTGTGGTTTCTCTCGGGGCTTCACTCACAGATGTTTCTTACCTTTCGCCATTTTCTGACATTTTGATCTCCTTACCTTCCATCTACTCACCCTCTTGCTTTTCCAATATCGTTGTATTAGAACTTTCCAATCTTAACCTGTAGTGAAAATGACATCAACTTACCTTGTGACACTTGCACCATTTATTTTTGTTGTCACTTGAACTTCGGTACCCTTACTTGATTGATGCCTTCCATATGCGACTACGCCGGTTGCTGGGGTACCCATACTTGTTGATACACTCACATATGGGATATCATACGCATTCATATATATTTATATATAATTGCTACCATCTCGCCTACAAAATACTTCCAAATGCTATTCAAACTCATCCTAATTCCAGAGCTGTGATGCACTTTCTTTCTCTTCACTGGTCTAGTCTGCCTCGTCCTGCGTGCCCTCTTAAGGCTTCCAACCATTCCGTATACTCTAATTTCCCTTACGCTACTCTAGCTTATCTTTTGCCTCCTATGTCTAAATCTATAGGATTTCTTACACACTTCTCAGGGGGTCACCCATCCTAATATTTCTCTCACCTTAGCACGCTTAACCTTGAAACTTCGATGAAACCCGGTGCATTAGTGCCGATATAATTGCATCCACCTCATCGCATGACCTTCATTACATTATCTGGAGCAAGTCAAAGTCTTACAGATTCCGAGACATTCTCGTAACACGTCTTTCTCCTGTACAATTACTATTTGACCCTTTTCAGTCCTCAATATTCACCTTCCACTTATGTGTATGACCACCTTTCGTCCTAGATTCCTAGATTCCCGATGGTAGTGAACACACCTTCGTTGCCGTTACTTATGAATACTCGATTATCCACCTCTTTGGACTTCCGCTCGCTACTTTTATATAATAATCTACAACGAAACTGATTGTCGACTTTCCCTAAATCCCCCAACAGACCTTGCTCCTACAAAACCTTGAATGTTATCCATTTTAATCCTTTGAACTGCTAATCGTCTTTCTCGCAATTATTCTTCATACCATGCCAAATCCATAACCATTCTGAAACACGCATCCCACTTATCATCTGTTTACAATATTTCCTTTCCACGCTTCTTCCTGTTAGGTGTACCAAACTAAATATCTTGATTTTGAACAATTCTGGCAGAATCTCTTTTACAATTCTTACTATTCAAAATCTGCATGCAGAAAATACCAACAATGCCTCACAGAGCATACAGTTATACGACACATTCCAGCCATCCAGAGCTTCCAATTTCGGGTAAAAGAACAAAAATATCAAAACTTACCTCCGTGACTTTCCATATCGTCACTCACCTTCTTCCGTCGATACTGTGCTTCTGCTGAGATTAAAGGTTAGTATAAGGGATCGCATTTCCTATGACTTGGCTCTATCGCACGATCTAAGACAGAAAGAAGGTCAACAATTCCTAGATGCCCTGCAGCCTCCTGTTTATAAATGTGGCCGGCTTCACACCCATAAACAGGACTCTACTGGACACGACTTTGCAGACAACCCCTAGGACAACCTGCTCTGATACCACTTTGTCACACCCTAATCTTGCTAGGGAATGATGGGCACCCGACCCTTACCTAGGGCCGAACGAACCCGCTGACTCTTATTACACACGCAATCCCTTTGGACTCTTAAATCAAATAAAGATGAAATACATAGTAAAGACTTTCAGAAACATTCCTTTCCGTCGTTCTCAAATCAAGTAGAATCTGTAATCATTTGGGATTTGTAACAATATGCATAATGGTACGTCGGCTTATAGAGCCGCTTACAAGACTGACTCTCTATACCCACGACACTGTCTGCAAAGTCTCTAACATCAATCCGGATTCATAACATATATACTCTGACTCGGCATTACTCCAGAAGAAGATGGAGCTCGCCAATTCCGCTGGAACATCTTCTACAATGGCTTCTACTTTTCTGTAACACCTGCGTGGCATGAAACGCAGCCCCCGAAGAAAGGGGGTCAGTACGGAATATGTACTGAGTATGTAAGGTATGAAATACAGTAAAGAGAATCATAACAAAACGGAGATTTACCCGAAACAAATATGACTTTTAAAAGCATCGATGCACTTGCCTTTTGAAATGAAAAGTCATACATTCCATTATTATATATCGTACCCGGCCCATTATGGGACTCGGTGGATAAAATCATGTCATCATACTATCATATCATCATGCATGCATATATATATATACCGTACCCGACCCTCTAATGAGGGATTCGGTGAATGAAGTCATACCGTACCCGGCCCATCATGGGACTCGGTGCCATAATCACATCATCATATACATATACCGTATCCGGCCCATCATGGGACTCGGTGCCATTATCATATCATCATATACATATACCGTACCCAGCCCATCACGGGACTCGGTGCCATCATCATATCATCATATAAATATACCGTACCCGGCCCTCCAAGGAGGGACTCGGTGTGCAGTGGAGTACACACGAGAACGTGTCCTGGCCCGGGACTCAGTGAAGGATACATTGAGGCATGCACGAGCAGAGTAGTGAGAAACTATATGCACATAAATAAATTTTAAGACTCGATGGATAAGTACACAAAACGACATTTGAAGGATCACAAACACGTTTCGGGTCAATCCGAGTTAGTATAAGAAAGTTGTGGACATTTGAGTACAGAAGCCTCTACGAACATTTCAGAAGCTATCTTTGGAAAATCAAAGCAATAGTCATATCAAGTACCTTTCAAATATCACTATGGATCAAATCAAAATAGAACTTTTTGAACCACACACACGTATCAAAGCATAGCAAAACCGTTTTCGGAAGTCAAGAACATTAGTCATCCTAGTGGCTCTAAGAATAGGAGTTTCTTTGAAATTATACATATACTTTGTCTGTTTGTTTCACAACGATCATGCCAAAAGAAAGAAAGGGTAAACCTTACATACCTGTCCCACGTCCTATTAGCTACGCTTATTCGTCCAAGCTTGCTAGTCTACATTCAAGAGAATTGACACAATCATTAGACTCATCGTCATATACTTGTCTTAGTCCTTCAAATGAATTCATTTATAATCTGCCGAAATTTCGGCAGCATTTCCCCTGTAAATTCAACCAACCTCGAGAATCCAACTCGGCCAAATTATCAACAACAATCCGATAATTTAACTCGGCCAAATTATCAACAGCAATACCAACAATCATATCTCCAACTTCAACAATTAATTCAAAATGCATTCTAACACTAGCAATCCTTTCTACACAATTCGACGGCATTTCATTTATATTCAATTTAACCACATATAATCAAGCCAACATCAATACTTACACATTTAAGCACTAGCCCGAGAGCTTCCAAACAAGACTCAAGAACACTTTAACAATCCACGCAATGTTCAAAATGGCCCAACCAACATACCACTTCACCCGAAACCTTCCAAATTCAACAAGAACAATAACAACACGTTTCCTTCTTTCAAATTCATGAACTACACCAACAATCTACACATTAACAACACCATTCATACAATTATAAGAATTCATGCTAGTGTCACATTAACTTCTTCAACAATCCACAAACGATTTCCACTTCATTTCAAACCATCAAATCTTCCTTTTTATCATGAAATCCACAACAACAATAATCAAACTACTAAATACAATCAATTCATCTTATCTTACCAACATGGCCCTATTCAGCCACAACCTCCACATATATTTCATGAATTCCATCCATTTCTACATACTACAACACTCACAAATCATTCCTAACACATGTAAAAGAAGATTGAACACATACCTTTTCCCACTCATCTTCTTATTCGGCTAAGGTTGCTCCTTGCAAGAATGAATGGTTTACTTGCCCCAACAGCTACTCCACGTTAAAGAGGACCTTCCAATTGGTTGGATTGCTAGAAGAAAATATTTTTTTGATCAATTTTTCAAGGGGTCAATTTTTGGAGTTATGGCCGAATTCCCCTTTCTCTTTTTCTTTCTTTTTATTCTTCTCCAAGCTTCTTGACTTAAAAGGATGAATATGTCTTATTTTGCCACCACTTATCTATCTATATATATATATATATATATATATATATATATATATATATATATATATATATATGTATATACTTAGCCCCCTCCAATTGCAAAGTGAACACATGTCCCCACTTGTGGCTTGAAGCAATTGGCCAAGCCATGGGGTGGGGACCACACCCACAACTCACACGGCCAAAATGGCCTTTCATGAACCTTCTTGAAGGTTTTGTGAAATTCCTTTTTTGCCCCTAGCTTTCCACAATATTACCATGAACCACCTTGTGAATTTCCCTTTTTACCCTTAGCCTTTCTCAACATTTCCATACTAATTAACAATTTGTGTATTAAAATAACTTTGGAAAATTGTCTTGCCCTTAACTTATCACGACTACCTTGAAACATCCAAATGTACAAAATACGGGATATAACAGATGATATCCTTGTATACTCTCGGTCAGAACCAGAACATGCAGACCATTTGCATATCGTCCTTCTGATTCTTCGGACTCATGAGTTGTATGCTAAATTTTCGAAATGTGAGTTCTGGTTGAATTCTGTAACTTTTCTAGGCCATATCTTTTCAGCTGACGGCATTTGAGTTGATACTCAGAAAATTGAGGTTGTGAAAACTTGGCCAAGGCCTATAACACCTACAGAGGTCCGTAGCTTCTTGGGATTAGCAGGCTATTATAGAAGATTTATGGAAGGATTCTCTTCTATTTCAGCACCATTAACGAAGCTAAATCAGAAATCAGCAAGATTTCAGTGGACTGATGCTTGTGAACGCAGTTTCTAGGAATTAAAGGATGAATTAACTTCATCCCCAGTCCTGCCACTTCGAGAAAGGCCAGATGGTTATGTTGTGTATTGTGATGCCTCTGGTGTTGGGTTAGACTGTGTGTTGATGCAGTACGGTAAATTCATTGCCTATGCTTCCCGACAGTTGCGAAAACATAAAAAGAACTATCCGACCCATGATCTTGAATTGGCCGTGGTTATTCATGCACTAAAAATGTGGAGACATTACTTGTACGATATACATGTTGATATTTATACAGGTCATAAGAGGCTCCAATATATTTTCAAACAGAAGGAGTTGAATTTACGACAAAGGTGATGGTTAGAGCTATTGAAAGATTATGATGTGAGTATCTTATATCATCTCGGAAAAGCAAATGTGGTGGTTGATGCACTTAGCCGTAAATCCATGGGTAGTCTATATGGCGTTCAACCAAAAAAGAAGGAATTACTCCGTGAGCTCCACCAGCTAACTAGCCTAGGAGTTCGTTTAATGGACTTAGGTAATGCAAGGGTTGTTGTTCATAATCCAACGATTTCGTCCCTAGACATGGAGGTGAAAAAGCGTCAATATGAAGATCTCAATTTGAGTTATTATAGAGATACACACCCCTCCCCAGAAGTAAAGGTCACCATTTGAGATTTCTACAGAGGGGATTCTCAGGTATCGAGGCAGACTATGTGTCCCAGATATTGTAGGATTATGCCACCAGATTCTGAAAAAAAGCTCATTATTCTCGTTATTCCATTCATCCAGGAGCGACAAAGTGTACGATGACCTCAAATCAATGTGTTGGTAGGATAGGATGAAGAAAGATATAGCAGAATTTGTAGCTCAATGTCCAAATTGCCAATAAGTGAAAATCGAGCATCAAAAGCCAGAAGGATTATTACAAGTCATGGAAATCCCAGCCTGGAAGTGGGAAGTAATCAACATGGATTTTATTGTTGGTTTGCCTCATTCTCGGCTCAAATATGACTCCATATGGATAATTGTTGATAGACTCACATAGTCGGCCCATTTTCTTCCAGTCAAAATCACATATCCAGCAAGGGATTATGCACAGTTGTATCTTAAGGAGATAGTACGACTTCATGGTGCCCCGGTGTCTATTATCACAGATCGAGGAGCACAATTTACTGCTAAATTTTAGAAGTCTTTCCAAGAAGGTCTGGGTACCCAAGTGAGACAGCACAACATTTCAACCACAAACTAATGGGAAAGCTAAGCGCACTATTCAAATCTTGGAAGATATGTTACGAGCATGCATATTAGACTTCGGAGGTAATTGGGATGATCACTAACCACTTATTGAATTTTTCTACAACATCAACTATCATTCCAGCATCCAGATGGCCCTGTATGAAGCTTTGTTCGGAAGGAAGTATAGTTCGCCAATTGGATGGTTCGAAGTCGGAGAGACACAATTAATAAGACCGGAATTAATTCAACAAACGGTGAAAAATATCAAGCGTATCAGAGATCGATTGTTGACAGCCCAAAGCCGCCAAATATCTTATGCGAATAGCTGCTAATGAGACTTGAAATTCCAAATAAATGATTGGGCGTTCTTGAAAGTTTCGCCGATGAAAGGCATAATGAGATTCGGCAAGAAGGGCAAGTTTAGTCCCCTCCATATTGGACCTTATAAGATTATACACAAGGTGGGCCAAGTAGCTTATGAACTAGATTTACCTCTAGAGCTTAAATCAGTCCACCCCGTTTTCCATATGTCGATGCTCCGCAAATGTATTGGAGATCCATCCAAAATCGGGCTTGTAGATGATGTTCAAGTTACCAAGAAGTTGGATTATGAATAGGTACCCTTTTCCATACTAGATAGGCAAATGCGGAAACTCAGAACTAAAGACGTATCTTCAGTTAAGGCTCTGTGGAGAAACAATAATAGAGAAGAGATGACTTGGGAAACAGAAAAAGATATTAAGTCCAGGTATCCGTGTTTGTTTTCACTTCCAGAGGAGATTCAGGAAGAGATACCATTGTCCTCAGGTATATAATGCTTTCTCTTTATGATGTTTTGGTCGTGTGTGGCCGTCATTATTGTTGTTGTGGCCCGGGGAGGCATTATATAGTTTGGGTTGTTGTGACAGGATGATAGCTGCATATTTACAGGGGAAACTCTGGCGAATTTTTATAGGATTCCTAAAAGTCTAACATTCGAGGACGAATGTTTCCAAGGGGGGAAGGATGTTACACCTCACATTTTCATGAGTTTTGCCGAATGTTAGTTGTCCTAGTCTTGGGAAGTAGGACAAATTTTTAGAGGTCATGAGGATAGATATGTCCATCTTGGGTATAAAATGGAGTAAAACTATGTTTAGTAAGCCTCGGGAAGGTTTAAGACTCGTCGGATCATCGGATTTATGTTTTGGTGGAAGTTTGGCAATGTGTGACATTATGGGCGCAGTTGCACAACAAAGTGTGATAGTGAATTTTGTTGATGTTTCAAGGCTTGCGACACAACTTACGTCTAGCAAAGCACGCTTTGCGACCTCGCAACTTCACAGCATGTTGTGTCAGTCCAGAATTTTCTGGACTACTATAAATAGACCAAATTCGACTAAAATCATATTTTCACCATTTTTGGACCTCGAAATATCTAGAAACTCTCTTAACAAGTCTTCTTATGATCTAAGCCCAAAATCAAGAGCAAATCCAAGAGAAATCAAAGATTAAACACCAAGAATCAAGAGAATCAAGTGCAAAGAGGCTCACTAGGGTTTGTAGAAGTAAACAAATCCTTTGGTATTGGAGTTGGGGTTTTTCTCAATCGAAGTATCATTATCCAAAGATCATTTCTATATAATCAAAGGTGAGTTTTACATCTAGTTCATGTTATTAAAAGTATTGGGTGGTTGAAAGACTTGATTAGAGAAGAAAGTAGCATATGAGCTCAAATATCGAAATAATGGTATTTTGAGTAGTAAGTTAATTTGAGTCATGATTCTTAGTATAAGATGAGTATAATATTGTTATGAATGATGCTACTGGCGTTGAGGAAGTACTATGGGAAGAATTAATGTGGTGTGGCATTGTAGTCATGGTTATGGATGACTTTGAAAGTGAATTTAAGAAGTGAACAATGTTTAACTTGAGAAATCTATTGATTGTGATATTATGGGAGTTGCTATTGCTATTTGGGAGTTGTTTTATTACATGGAAAAAGTTGTTGATACAAAGGAACTGCTGCCCAATTTTCGTTGGCTTTTAGTCTCTTTAGTTGAG
Organism: Lycium barbarum; assembly: GCF_019175385.1. Classification (NCBI taxonomy): domain Eukaryota; kingdom Viridiplantae; phylum Streptophyta; class Magnoliopsida; order Solanales; family Solanaceae; genus Lycium; species Lycium barbarum. The sequence goes on from NC_083342.1 coordinate 95,205,029, forward strand.
ACTCAAGCATGTTTGAAATGATCTAATTTAGCACGAATTCTCTTGATGTAGAGTTGTGAACTTGGAAGGAGAACGCTTAGTCATTAAGGAGACGTAAAGGTATGTGAGGCTAGCCTATTCTTTTCTAAGGCATAACTCCTATGATATTATTTCCCTTATCCTTCCATGACTTTCTTACATTCCGAAAGCTATAAGTCTATGATTATTAAGACCTTCCCGTGAGATAAACACAAGAGATGTGTTATGATAATGATAATGATGATCTTATATCCAGGAATTCTAAAGCTTATGACATGATGCCATTATGAGAATAATGATCTTGTTGTATGAATTCTTTGATGTTATTCATTGTTGCTAGTCTCACTTTATAATGTTAGTTCCTTCAAGGTAAGACATGGCGATCATGATGTTCCATAATATAATCGAATATTACTGACCTTACGTCACTCCGATAGAGTTACAGTGTTTGCTTGAGCTCTTATGCATGCTCCATGATAATTATATATGTATGATTACACCGTGCCTAGATGGCCGGGTATGACACCGCTAAGGCGGGCGGCTTATGGTAACGTCGTGCCTAGATGGCCGGGCATGACACCGCTAAGGCCGACGACTTATGGTAATGCTGTTCCTATTTGGCCGGACATGGCATCACTAGTGAGAGGCGTGATATGATTACCCCGGACGCGGGTTAATAATGTTATTGATTCAGACAGTTCATGTATGTATGTGTGAGATGTTATAAAGGTAAAAAGTAAGCATACATGATTCCGACTCAAAAGGCAAGTAGTTACAGTTATCTTTTCTTCCTATGCTTTCTACATTTCCTTATTATGTTATTATGTATGCCTTACATACTCAGTACATTGTTCATACGGATGTCCTTTCTTTTTGGACGCTGTGTTCATGCCCACAGGTAGACAGAGAGGTGGCCCAGATTCCTAGGAGCTACTCAGCAGATTCATAGGAGCACTCCACTATCCCGGAGGTTCCATTTTCGATACATTATTTTGTGTACATATTCGAGTATGACGGGGTTCTGTCCCGTCCATATGTCTCAGTAATCTAGTAGAGGATCGTAGATACGGATGTGTGGGTAGTTGTTGTCTCACGAATACTTCAGTGTATATTTTTGTATTTTATTTTTGCAGCCGTGGGGGCTAGTGTGTGTGTATATATGTGTTTGTGTGTATGTGTGTGTTTCCTTGGAGATTGTGTATGTTCAGGTTGGGTATGATGACTGGCATAATGAGTGGTGCTCAGTAGTCCATTTCGGGTACCCGTGATGGCCCCTAGTCGGGTCGTGACAAGGGTGTCCTTAATCAGATGTCTGGAATGGGTGTGAAGTTTGATGAAGAAATATAGGGACTTTGGCTTCTTAATACTTTGCAGACTCTTGGGAAACCCTTGTAGTTTCTTTGACTAATTATGCTCCCAGTAATGGTGTAACTATGGAATATGCTAAGAGTATTATATTGAATGAAGAGATGAGAAGAATATCTCAAGCTTGGTCTTCTTCAGCTTCACATTCCAATGTTTTACTTAATGAAGACAAAGGGAGAAGCGGTTTCAGAGGTCAAAATGATAAAGGTAAAAGTAGAAGCAAGTCAAGATCCTCCAGGTACAATAATGTTACATGTGAATATTGTCACTTGAAAAGGGCACATCAAGAAACGTTGCTACAAGTTTAAGAGAGACCAGAAAAAGCAAAATAAAGATGGAGATAATGAAAAAATGTATTGCTATTGTTGCTGAAAATAATCTTCTTGTTGCTTGTGATAAAATTGATATCAATCTTGTTCTTAATGAGTCTACCTGGTTTGTGGATTCAGGTGCCACTTCTCATGTCACGCCAAAGAACGAATTATTTTCTTCTTACGCTCTGAGTATTTTTGGAATGTTATGAATGGGCAATGATAGCGAGGTTGAGCTATTTGGTATTGGCACAGTTTGCTTGAAAGGTAAGAATAGTTCGAGGTTGGTTCTTAACAATGTCAAGCATGCTCCAGATGTTCATCTGTCATGCCCCAAAACCCACCCTAGACGTGACTGGCATCCGACGTCATGAACAACATCGGAAGAACCTAAACAACACAATAATAATACTTGAACCCGCCAGGTTCAACATTCGCCTCCAACAGTTTATAAAATAAAGGTAAACGAATCACGCATATAAGAATAAAATCAGCGAAAGTCTTTAGTTATCTATACTTGTCAAACATAACAACGTGACCAAGAGTTAATCAATAACTCAATAACTATCCACAAATAGGGAGCTTCTAAGATAAAGGATTAATAGTCTGACTCATCGAGACACAGCCCAAACAACTAATGTAATAAATAAGTAAATCAACAGGGTGTCCCACGAACGAATGTGTGATTTCACCAATTTAGCAGCAACAACAAGTCCTTCCTAAGCACCGGGAGTATCAAGAACCTACTCTTCTCCGTTACCTAACATACCATAAAAAACAACAACGGTATGCCTGAGTACTTCGTACTCAGTGAGTGCCTCGGGGACAATGAATAATACGAAAATAAAGTAAAAATAATACATGAAGAAATCAGTCTTGAAAATCATATGAAATCAACGTAAGGACAGTTATTCAGTTTATGTATCTCACTAATGAGTATCAAAAACCCATTTATAAAGCCTCTTATCCAGTTACAACTTCAAATATACCTTTTTAATCAATTAAGATAATCATCAACAATTCCATAAGAGAATAAGAATGTCACACATGCCAATACAGGCCCAAGAATCAAGCATATCACGCGTAGCGCACCACACCGGAACATATAATTCTCGGTGGCTATCCTTCCTCCCGAATAGCTAGGCATAAATCACACCGGACTATGTAGTACGCGGTGGCTATCCTTTCTCCCGAATAGCTAGGCATAAATCACACCCCGGGTAGCAAACCCAGCGGTGGCCACTCTTCCTCTCGAATGGCTAGGCAATGACACACTAGGATCCATAGTGGCTACCCTTCCTCCCGAGTAGTTAGGCCAAACACAACAATAAAGTTCATAGCATAGAAGCCGATTCACAGTTTGTCTCACAGCAGTCACACCATATATAACATTAAAGTTCATTATGCCATATCGAAAGAATAAGTTATTCCAATCAATGTTTTGAAAACGTAAACTTCTTTACAAAGATTTCCATGTCCCAATTCACCAATGAAAATGTCATTACCAACTCTTAACTAACATTAATAAACATCTCTTGTAGAGGGAAACATTTATAATATCTTATACATATATATAGGTTTTGTTACAATCTAGGTTTAATGTGGGTTTGTCCCCTCACACACATTAACTACCATTTAGTCATGAATTAGGGTTCAAGAAACCATGAAAATATTACTCATTAGAATAAAACTTATACTTCCAACAATAGTTCCAAGAAGTGATTTTCATCCAAAAATAAGTTTTTAAAAGAGAGACATACATTAGGGTTTTGTATGAAAAGTTCATCCTTTTTGTTCAATGAAGAAAGTTCAAGAAAAGAAGTCATGCATTCCAATCGACAGTGCAAAGGACGGAGCGTCGATCAGAACTCTTTGTACACAACTCCGTCGATCTGCTCCGTCGAATTCATCAAATTTCAAGTGAAGATAGGTTTTAGTAAAACGGGCATAACTCTTTGTACACAACTTTTATTGGGTTGGGCGACCAACCGTTGGAAAGATATTTCAAAGATCTACACCTTTCATCAAGGAGGTTTTTCCAAACTCGCAACACATTGTCATGAAAATCGTCCAGAAGACAGACCTACCAAAATTTAGGCGAATTTAAGAGCCCTTAAGAACTTCACTAGTTGGTTTGACTTCAAAACAACTCTCCTCCACCTGAATTCATCAAAAATGGATTCATATAGATAAAATATCATCTTAATACTAGAGTTTTACATACTCACACCTAGTTCAAGTTTACGGGGTGTTACATTATCCCCCCCTTGAGATCATTCGTCCTTGAATGAGGATAGTATTCTAGGAAGGTAATTAACCAACACGAATTTTAACCACACAATCACCTTGTGCACGAATAGTTCAAAACTTAACTCATACCTGAAATAGGGAAAAATTGAGGATATCTTTTCTTCATGTCCTTTTCCGCTTCCCAAGTAGCTTCCTCAGTATTATGATTTCGCCACAACACCTTAACCGATGCAACATCCTTTGTTCTCAACCTTCTAACTTGGCGATCTAAAATATGAACTGGTTCTTCTTCATAAGACAAGGATTCATCAATCTCAACTTCTTGATAGTTCAACACATGAGAAGGGTCAGGTTTATACAACCTCAGCATCCAAATGTGAAACACCGGATGAACCATGGACATCTCAGCCGGTAATCTCAACTCATAAGCTACCTGCCCAACTCTTTTAGTAATCTCATAAGGACCAATGTAGCGAGGACTAAGCTTTCCCTTTCTGCCAAAGCGCATTACCCCCTTCATAGGTGACACATTCAAGAAAACCTTGTCACAACAGCAAATTCTAATTCCCTACGCCTCGTGTCCGTATAAGACTTTTGTCTACTCTGAGTGGTCTTTAGTCGTAGAACAATAAGATTTACCTTTTCGACATGAAGCAGTTGCAGTTACAAGTCTTTGGTGACTCTCAGTTGATAATCAATCAACTCTTGGGAAGCTATGAAGTCAATTATTCCCCTATTATGGTTATGCTCAGAAATTGATAGAATGGCTTGGTGACGTGACTCTTCAGCATGTTCCTAGGAGGGAAAATAAGAAAGTCGATGCTTTAGCTGCTCTAGCTTCAGCTGCTCACTCTGCAGATCAAACACAAGTGACTATCTATCAAAATGGGTAGTCCCTCCGCCAAATGAGGATGAAGGCGCAAAAAATGAGATTGAGTATCTCATAGCTGTTTCTGAGGCTGCGAAGGAAGACTGGAGACAATCCATTAGTGACTACTTAAGTTATGGGATACTGCCAGAAGACACAAGAAGAAGAACCGAAATTCGTCATCGTGCACCTCAATTCCTTTATTACAAGGATACTTTATGTAGAAGATCTTTTGAGGGAATACTCTTGCAGTGTTTGGGGGAGGAGAAAGCAATCCAAGCTTTGCAAGAAGCACATTCAGGAGTATATGGATCATATCAATTTGGACCAAACCTCCACTTCCACATAACAAGGATGGGATATTATTGGCCAACGATGATAAAAGATTGCTTAGACTATGCTCGAAGATGCAAGGCTTGTTAGTTTCATGCGAATTTTATACATCAGCCGCCTGAAGCATTACACCCGACCGTTGCATCTTGGCCATTTGACGCTTAGGGGTTAGACATCATTGGTCCGTTTCCAAAATCCTCTGGTGGACACTTGTACATCTTGGTTGCAACCGACTACTTCTCAAAATAGGCCGAAGTTATTGCTCTTAAAGAAGTGAAGAAGGAGAATGTTGCGAACTTCATCTGAGTAAATATCATCTACCACTTCGGCATTCCTCGTTACATAATAACGGACAATGGCAAGCCATTTGATAACAAATTGATGAACAAGATTTGTGATCTCTTCGGCTTCAAGCAGCGTAAATCTTCTATGTATCATGATGCCGCCAACGGTCTAGCTAAAGTGTTCGATAAGACTCTATGTAACTTATTGAAGAAGGTTGTCTCCAAGTCCAAACGACATTGGCATGAACGAATGGAAGAAGCTTTGTGGGCATATAGGATGACTTACTGCATACCAACGCAAGTAATCCCGTACTCGCTTGCTTATGGAGTTGAAGCAGTCCTACCACTTGAGCGCCAAATACCTTCTTTACGACTTGCTATTCAACAAGGGCTGACCGAAGAGGAAAAATGCTCGATTGCGTCTTGCAGAGTTAGAAGCACTTCATGAGAAAAGGCTGGAGGCTCAACAAAATCTTGAATGTTATCAAGCCCGTCTATCTCGTACCTTCAACAAAAAGGTTCTCTTGAGGTCCTTCTAAGTGGGAGATCAAGTCCTTGCAGTAAGAAGACCCATCATCATTTCCCATAAGTCTGGGGGCAAATTCACCTCAAAATGGGATGGACCATATGTCGTACAAGAAGCATATTCAAGTGACGCTTACAAGCTTGTTGATGTGGATGGCTTGAGGATCGGTCCTATCAACGCAAAGTTCTTGAAGAAGTACTATCCTTGAAGCAAGACGACGCTCCTTAAGGCACGAGCATAAATTGCAGGCAACTCCTGGCCTGCAAGGGTATAAACTGTGCACGGCCCCAAAAAAATAAAACAAATGTCCACTAGGTTGAAAATCTTGCAAGATGCGGCCTAGGAAAAAGTTAGGACATAAAACAAATGTTCGTTAGGTTGAAAACCTCACAAGGGGCAGCCTAGGAAAAAGTTAGGATACACACCAAAAAAAATATCATTCTTTCTGAACTACGAAATGACTTGATCCTCTTCATCGAGGTATGTAGGCCGCTTATAATTTTACTCTAAGCTCAGTCTCATGAGTTAAAAAAAAAAGTACATCACTCTGTGTGTTTTCTGAGTAAAGCATGATGGAGCAAAATCCGTCTAACAAGGCACCTGGAGATCATACAAACAAGCATCCTTTTGTTGCAATTTGGACTTTCACTAAATACCAGTGGTCTAATGAAGGCAAATCTCCATGAAAAATGGGTTTCTCCAATGGAATGACTGTAATCTCTTAGCAAGTGGTTAACTCACGGAGTCAAAGTCTGCAAAACCGCTGGTCTCCAAATTGAAGGCCTCAAATCCGGCAACTCTTTGAGTTGAAATCCAAAGCCATCGCAACTGCAAGGCAAAGCCTTCAAATATGTTAGTATTCAAGATAAATTTTTAAATTCACCATGCCGTCAATTTGAAGTCTTAAAATCCAGCAAGCCTTCAAGTTCAATCCTTCAAATCCGCCAAGTTTTTCAAGTTGGAATAAAGAAAACAAATCTAAGGTGAATTTCCCGAATTTATTTGGGATGATCCAGAGGGTTTCCAACTTTGATTTTTGGATATATATTAGATTAGTAAGTCTAATTTCCTGAGAATTTGGTGGCCCATGATTTTGATGTTCCTACACCGAGATATGAATTTTCTCGACGAAACTGCGTGAATCTAAAACTATCAACGTTTTAGCATGTAATGTCAATTTGCTGAATTTATCTAGAACTATTCAGATTGTTGTTGGATTTTATTTTTTGATACATGTTATATTTATGAGTCTAGTTTCTTGAGAATTTTGCGGCTCGTGATTTTAATGCCCCTACATCGAGATATGAAATTTTTAGTGAGACTGCTCGAATATGAGAAATATTAGTGTTTCAGCATGTAGAGCTAAATTCCTTTCTTTATCTGGGATGATTTATACGTTTTTTGACTTTGATTATTGTATACATGTTATATTTATGAGTCTAGTTTCTTCAAAATTTTGCGGCTCGTGATTTCAATGCCCCTACGTCGAGATATAATTTTGTTTTTTTGCGAGACTGCTTGAATCTGAGAAATATTGGCATTTCAGCATGTAGAGACAAATTCCTTGATTTATATAGGATTATTTATATGTTTTTTGACTTTTATTTTTAGATTCATGTTAGATTTATGAATCTAGGTTCTTGAAAATTTTGCGGCTCGTGATTTCAATGCTCCTACATCGAGATATGAATTTTTTTGGTGAGACTGCTCGAATCTGAGAAATATTGGCATTTCAGCATGCAGAGCCAAATTCCTTGATTTATCTGGGATGATTTATATGTTTGTTGACTTTGATTTTTGGATACATGATAGATTCCTAAGTCTAGTTTCTTGAGAATTTCGCGGCTCGTGATCTTAACACTACTACATCGAGATATGAATTTGTTTGGATAAACTGCTCGAATCTAAAAAATATCGGCGTTTCAACATGTAAAGCCAACTCCTCGGATTTATCTGGGATGATTAAGTTGTTTGTTGACTTTAATTTTTGGATACATGTTAGATTCCTAAGTCTAGTTTCCTGAGAATTTTGCGGCTCGTGATTCCAACGTTCCTACATGAGATATGATTTTTTTTTTTGACGAGCCGTCCCCAAAGAACTTCGAGACATGAACAACAATGTTTAAGAGAAAGAGAAGCCTAATACAACAACAATGTGTAACGAAACGAGTAAATGGTCGTTGATGTTGAAGCACAAAACAGATATCAAGGAGAATTGCAGTATAAAGCAAAATGCGAGAAGCCTTTATTACTATCAAGAACATCGACCAATCAAATGCAAGAAAGCAAAAGGAGTGCAAGTAAAAAAAATTTGTTCCTATAGGATAATCTAAACATAATTTATAATTGATTAAGTCTTGGCGCATAGCTTCTAGACGCTCCTTCTTCTGCTCTAAATCAATCAAGTCGTCAGCATTCGATAAGTCTACATCAAAGCATGCATCGAACTCATTGCTAGCAGTCAAGGCCCCTAATTTGGCTTCTTCAACTTATTTCTCGGTAGCTTCTAAGAGGGCTTCTAAATCTCTCTCCTTTTTTCGCAGCTTCTCTATCATCTCCTTCACCTTATCTAAGGATTGACGGATAGAGGATATTTTTGCAACCTTTTCGTATTCTTCAAGCATGGCATTCGAAAGACGCTCTCCAGCTGCTATAAACGACTATTTTCATGCAGATTCCACATCCTTATCATGTAGAGTTGATCGTGCCTGGTCATATGAAGCAGCAAACTCAAAGAAGGAGTTCAATAATTTTGTCAAAGGTGAAACATCCACATCCTTGCCATCCATCTCTTCGAGGATCACTTGGATCTCATCTTCAAGGGACGAAGTGCAGTCTACATCACTTCTCGAGAGCTTACCTTGAATCACATCCCAAAGAGTAGAGATAAAATTCTTTCGATGGTCTAGGACAACCTTCTTTCCATCAAACACGGACACCGAAGCTGTTGAACGCTTGTGTATATCAGAACTCAATCCTTCTCTAACTCTATCACGAGGAAGGGAAGCTGAATCTTTTCCTACTCTGGCTGTAGAAGGTGGTTTCATTAAGTTCAGACCAGATATAGATTCACTACTATCTTGTGACCTTTCTCGTTGGAATACTCTGAGACCACTCAACTGTACAAGAAAGACAAACAATTAGTAAAGATCACTGAGGTACAATTGGTAAACTAAAAGTTTATTTTATCATACCTCTTTGATAGGAGCTATCATAGTCTTCAAAGGACTGCAATGTTGTAAGATATTTCAACCACAGGAGATTTAGTATCTTCCAAGCCGCTTGGCATACTTTCACTCTTTTAAAGTTACGATCTCCATTGCTACTCTCGCTCCCTTCTTGGGATAGTCTTTTGGAAGAATAGACGACTTGAGTAAAGGATTTTTCTCCTAAAACATTTGAAGGAAATTGAGCTTCTTTTCCTTGGTGCTGCCCGGACAACTTAGCATTTGAAGCACAAGGGATGTTAGTATGGGGGACTTCATTTGCACATACTTCATCTGAATCTTCCAAGAGTGTGGTAGCAATTGGTCCAACAACATTCATTAAAGTCTGCAGGTGTTTGTCAAAGAAATCCTCGTGTGTCTTCTTCCATCAGGTCTGGTAGTTAGTTGAAGAGAGTTTCTTCACATTGGAAGTGATTGAAGGAAAAACTGTTCGCGACATAGATCGATCCTTCGTGCAAATCCTCCAAAACATGAGCCCTTCATCTAAAGACACATCACAGACATCATTCCCCAAAATACCAGGCTTGTTTTGATAAAACCCAAATTGCCGACTGAAGCTATGTGGACTATATGGCTCGATGATGAATGAATTACCGCATCTCAGAGGGAGATAGTTAAAACAAATACTCATAAAGCAGCTTGACTGCAGCTCTGGCGCTCTACCACCATCTAGATAATAGTAAGGGTGAGAATTATTCAGTATGGTTGATGTCCAAGTCGCGCTTTCCCCACCATGAATGTGTCTTCTCGTGTCACTTTTGTCAAAATACCTTGCACCACCTTCCCCTGAGTATGCCACCATCTTGGGAATAGATGGTCCATGGGTGAGTGGATAATGAGTTTTAAAATAATGGGCAAGCCAACCATAAACATAATGAATAAGAAAGCAAACTTTAATTTGATCAAGTTGCGAGGAAGATGATATCTTATTCAAGCCATTGTAGATACTTGCCAAAACTGGAATAGCAAGGCCGACCTTCCATCCACTCACCATCATAATTTCCATCTTGAAAGTTCCTAGACGAATGAAATCACCTTTCTTATTTGGAAAGACGAAAAAGCACAACCAACAGGACAAGAAAAATGCTAAATATGTTCGTCTCTTTTGTCATACGTCACCCCAAGCTTGGAAAATACTGTGTCTTTTGTGTTTGACCATGTTGTCATATCAGGTAAAGCCCCAGTAGAATTATGTGTTGATTTGAAGCGAGTAGATTTCTTTTCCTTTCTTGGTGGAGCAGGTTCATACCTTAAATTTTTCTTGCACCAAAATTTTATCCACTTGCTCAATGATACCTCTTGGTCGACACCTCAGAGATGATGGAGGGCTGCGAAAAAATATTCCCAAGCTTGAGAAATATATGTTGTTCTTCTTTGGTCTAATCCTGTGAGTTCCTTGGCCTCTCGAACCGCTTCTTCATAAAGAGAACCCCAAATAGGTAAGCCTCCAAGAATATGTAAGTCCCAAAGGGAAATGGATAATTCCCCAATTGATGTAAAGAGTGTATTCGTCTTGGGGCATCAAGCTTCACAAAATGTTAGCAGAATATCTGAATTGCAATCGTAAGTAAAAAGTGAAGTGTAAACCGCATCGTAAATTTGAGTCATACCCAAGATTTCTTGACTCCTCCCAAGTATATCTTCAGCCCATTCCCAATGCCCTGGAATGTGATGATACTCTCCCTCAATTGTTACGGTGTCTTCCCAACGTATCTCTCCTTGAATTATACGATGAGCTAAGCACGGTAGTGCGGACACAATGTTGGCATGATGATGGTTTGACACTTGGAGGGACCACATCTTGGATGATCGATTAGAATTTTGGGTTTTCTCCGAGGTCCAATTTGCCATATGAAGAGGATTCCTCAAAGAAGGCCACAGACTCGCATACTGCCCAGCTAGTATGGTATGAATCAAGAATCTAGTTTGCTCTGCGCCATCTTTAGTCTCAACTACGAGATACCTGAGTTTGGTGGATGGGGAAGTGTAGTGTTTGAAGTAAACCATCTCTTCAAGCTGCAAAGGACAAAAGAAGTTATTAGTAGCAGACTAGGATGTGTATCCATAGGTACAAAGACCCTGACAAATGAACTCCCTAAATTCTTAAGGCGGGGACGAGTGTCCGTCCCTTTGCGCCATAAGATTACCTTACCGTTCTTAGGGCGAGGATGAGTATCCATCCCTTTGCGCCGTAAGATTACATTATCATTCTTAGGGCGGGGACGAGTGTCCATCCCTTTGCACCGTAAGATTACCTTACCGTTCTTAAGGTGGGGACGAGTGTCCATCCCTTTGCGCCACAAGATTACCTTACCGTTCTTAGGGCGGGGACGTGTATCCATCCCTTTGTGCCGTAAGATTACCTTACCGTTCTTAGGGTGGGGATGAGTATCTATCCCTTTGCGCCGTAAGATTACTTTTACCGTTCTTAGGGCAGGGACGAGTAACCATCCCTTTGCGTCGTAAGATTACCTTACCGTTCTTAGGGCGGGGACTAATATCCATCCTTTTGCGCCTCAAAACTATCTTATTCATGCATGGGTCATTCCCTTGAACAAGAACTCATCATTGTCATTTGGACAAAAAAAAAGGAAAAAGAAAGATGAAAAAATGAGGCGCGAACCAGACGAAAAAAATTACCTTGCACTTTGATGCTTGCAAGTCGGACTGAAGCTTCTATTAAAGAGAGCAAAAAATAAAATAAAAAATTGTGCTCTATGAATGAAAAAGATGCAGCTATTTATAAAGGTCATAGAGGTTGCTATTAAAGAGTTAGTATTGGCATAGGATTGGGAATTATTGTCCAATATCAATTAGGTATCCTAAATTCTATTGGAGAGCTAAAGGCGGTAAGGTTTCCTACTCTCAAGAAAATTCAAGAGTAAGTCGAGTACTATCCTATTCACTCAAGGATAGTAGTACTGTGATGCAATGAAAAGTCAACCCTCTTCTTAATTAATCCAACATGGATTAATTCATCCACAAAATATATTGAAATGGACGTTTAATTCAAGACAAGATATGTTTATTTGATGTGGTAGTTTGAATCCGAGTGAGCTACGTAAAAGTTGGCAATATTCAAGTTGAAAACAAACTGTGAATAGCTAATGAAGCGGAAGCATAACGGTTATCTATTTCTGATAAAAAAGGTTGCAGTCTCCTGAAGGGATTAGCTTGGTACGTAAGTGTATGTGGCAATAGTATAATTGGACTTCAAAAGGTAGAAGTCTGTTGCTAATTTTTCTGTAAAGTCACGTGCAATTGGAGAATTGAAATAAATCTCAAGCTAGCAAATGTGGATTATTATCCATGCAGGTTACTTGGTTGATTTATAGTAATTAAATAATATATCGTCCATGTTATAAAATAATAAAGCAAAGAACAAGAATATTGTAGAGAAAGAGAGAAGCGAGTTCTTATTTCTTATAAGGGATAAAATACAATGAAGAGAACCTCTCTATTTATAGGAGAGAATTGACTTGGTGCCAAAGTCACAAACCCTAAAATTCCTCCTAAAGATAGACATCACAATATTATAATAATATTTATAACACTCCCCCTTGATGTCTATTTCGATAGATAATGTGCCTCTTTAAAACCTTACTAGAAAAAATCCAGTGAGAAAAAATCTAGTGAAGGAAAAAGAGTACACATTTCTAATAATACACTATTTGGTTGCCTCATTAAAAACCTTACAAGGAAAAACCCAATGGGAAAAAAACCTTGAAAGGGAAAACGAGTACAACGCGTACTAACTCCCCCTGATGAGAATTTCAATCCAAAAACTTGAATATGCATATCTTCACTCGAGAGTTGCAGTTGGTATAGACTTGGTGAATAAATCAGTCATATTATCGCTCGAACAATTTGTTGCACCTTGGTATCACCATTCTTTTGGAGCTCGTTTTTGAAGAACAACTTTGGTAAAATGAGCTTGTCCTTTTATGAATCCACTCTTTAGTTGGACTATGTATGTTGTTGCATATTCAGTCTCCGGATAGAGTTGTATTGTTGAAATCACTCCAAGTGCATTCCTGACTTGCTTTATGAACAGATGTTATCTTTATATGATTTGACTGTCATGTTGAACGATATCATATGACTATAATCCCTCACAGTCATAGCAAAATATATAAATGCATCAATTGCATAAAGATATGACACTTCAGGACCCAAAAATTCTGCGAGTTTCTCATTTCAACTTCTTTCAGCAGATAATTTATTTCTTTGGAAAACTCTTCAAGAGTTTCAATAATTCTCAAGTAATCAACTTGCACCAACAATATGACAAATTTTAATTTCCACAATGACGTAGGATAAATAGAGTCATTTGTGCCCTTAGTCAGTAAATATTCATTAAGCTGATAAAATCGCGTTCACCTTGCTTAATTTAATGCATATAAGAATTATGAACAAATTTCTGCAACTTGTATATGCTTCAGGCATTTAAAATTCTCTAGGAATTTTCATATAATTTTGTCAAGTAATTCATATAAGATTTGAAAACATCTATTTCTATTTAAATAATATGACATCTTTTGGTGTCTGGACAGCAGGTCAAATAAGCTTTATGCTTACCAATATGCGTCATTTCACTTGATAATAATTTCTAGGTCAGCATGCTTTAATAGACGTAGAATTTAGATTCTCACAATCTTTTACAATATTGCGCTATATTGTACCAAAGATACCGTCGACGATATATCATTTGTATCGGTTTTCAATATGACATAACTTATTGAGATCTCATCACTTCCATTATTTAGGTACCTAACCTTTCATAAGGTTTCATGAAGTGTTATGTCGCAGACTTTTCAAGAGAACATTGCCTCCTTAAAATGATCATTAATCATTTACTCCTCTTTCTTTCGATGATTATTGCGTTTGGAACTGATTAGTCTATCACGCTTCATGCATGCTGTAGACTCTGTCCTTCAGGGACATGAATTTAATAGGAGCATTTTGCAGCTGAAATTAGAAATTAATTTTGGGTCAGCAAATGCTTCTAGCATTTGAGTTGGATTATCCTTTAAATGAGGATCATACTAATAATAATTCATAACATATTCCTCAGTTGCTTATTCTCTCTCCCTTATGTTAGAAAACTAATATATATCCCATCTTCTTTGGGGGAATCCATCTTTGTGTATCATGGTAGATTAATCAATCATATACCACACATAAAAAACTGTTAGATGGAAATATTTGGTTCCTAACCTTAAACCAATTGTGATGAGAGAATTTATCATAATTTGTTGGTCTAAAGCATACAAGTGATGTTGTATACAATGCATCATATCTTAGACCAGCATATAAAGCTTGGTTCTCATAAGAAATGGTTTAGCTATTTATCGGAGGCATTCAACGCCAAACCAACTTTGATATAAACCAACATTAACATGATGAATTATCTTGATTACATAATCTGAAAATTGTGCTCTCAACTCAATTATTTTGAGCAAGTAACTTTGCATATGTCAAACTTCGGGTTGACAATAAATGCACATGTGACTGTCTTATTGATGCATCGATTAAAGACATCACATAACAAGTGAACGGGCCCATATTCACCTTTTATATTTTTTCAGAATTTAGGGAATTCAATCCCAACATTAGCCAGTATAATCAACTTATCATGAGAACAAGCAACAAAAATAATTCCTTGAAGAATCTTCTAGTTCTTCAATCTATGTCAAATACTTAATTTGCACATCATATTTGAATCGGGACAGCCAAACCGCTCATGCCAACTAATAAAATTATCTATACTAGTAAACTTCAAGTTTACCATGCCATGTGCTATTTGTTTTAGTAAACTTCTGGTTTACTATGACATGAATTATTTTTGTACCAATAAACTTCTGGTTTATTGTGGCATTCAATTCATCATGCTTATATTTGTAGTACAAATCGGGTAACCTTTCATATTCATATTTCTTTTCCACTATGACATTTTGAAGTATTTAGTCCTCCAATCATTTAAATCTTCAATATGATAACCATTTACTTTAGTAAACTTCGGATTTACTACTTGTATTTCGATCATAACAACTTTGGAGATAGAATAGATGCCATAATAATAAATAAACTCTTCAGGAGCTTTCAATTTATTTTTCATAATCAGATAATTTGGACACTACTGGTGTCATGATTCTTGTATATAAACAATAAGGTTTTTCTAGACCTTGATTATTACTTTTGTACTACCAAATATTGCTTAGACACTACAGGTGTCTAGAAAGAGAATTTGATTAGATATTTATGATGTCATGAAAGAAAACGGTAAGCGAGTGGACATTTAGAAATAATAAATTCATAATTGAATTTTAATCTGAACTTGCTTTGAGAGTTATCCATATCTTCAAATGAAATGACGTACGCAAAGTAAAATAAATACACATTAAATATTAGTACTATTAGAAAGTACAAAGTAAAAACTAAGTAATATAACAAACCCATGGTTATATTCTGATGAGAACCAATACAGACATGTGATATCAAATGGACTAATGAATATAATACAGTTTACACGCACACATGCAAAACATTCTTTGGCTGCGGATATACACCATAAAAACATAGTTATAGCCATAGAATAAAAATGCACAGAGACTATAAAACTTATAAAGAAATGATTTAAGATATATTTCAAACCTTTCCTCCCATAATTTTGTAATGGTCTAATTAACAAACTGATGGACACTTCCACGTCATATACTTAAAGTTTCAAGTCCTTGTTTTCATCAAATAGAATTACATTCATCTTGATAAATTTTCATCAATATGATAAAAAAAAATGACTAATTAATAAATCTACTAGGATACAATAACTCACTTTTCTAACTTTTAAAGGTTTGCATACACATAGTACTTTTTAAAGAGAATCCTTTTATGATGTATTGAAGACTTAATATAAATATATTAATTTAATAAAATTGGGTAGTGACCCATATATCCTTATACCAGAACAAAGGATGAAAACACAGAAATTATTATGGTTCTTATTAATGTATCTAGTACCTATGTAGTTTAGGCTCAAACCCAAACAACAGTACGTACTACTCGTGGTTTACACATAGCTTAATATTCGACAAACAAATAATAGTTGTGCACTTGGTTTTGACCTATTATTAAGAATATGCACTACATGACATATTGGCGTACTTCCTCGAGGGAAAAATATATAAATTCTTATTTCCTTCAGGAAAACTAAAAGCATACAGTAGAAAACATTCAACAAGATCTGCGATCTTTTGCCTTAAAATAAAATTAACCAAGATGTTTCTACGTACGACAAATACGTGCAACAATGACTTTATACCACAAATAACATTTATATTCTTTGTTATTTTATCTCTTCAGGAGATGTTGTGGTATTTCTTCATTCACTTAGATGCGCTTTATATAGAATTTTCAATAGCTCTTTTTTTTCCAACCACAAGAAGATATTGCTTCAAATTATTTCTCATATATCTTACAACTTCTTTCTGCTTTAGGAGAAAATTTTAAAGCTTTACTTCTTAAGGAGTAATACAAAGTTTAACCACTCAAGAGTAAAACTAGAAGTTCTACTAACTTCGGGGGTAAATTTAAGAGTTCACTACTTCAGGAGCAAATTTCAAATTCTTACTACTTCGGGTGTAAACTTCAGATTTACTACTCCAAGTGTAAATTTTAGAGTCTTACTACTTCGGGAGTAAACTTCAGATTTTCTACGAGTAAGGAAATTCAGAATATTTCTTCTCAATTATTCTACCTCTTCTGGAGGTGAGTCGTGATATCTTCACAACCAAGTACATGTTCGTATTTATAGGCTTTACAATATTGTCACATTCATTTCAGAGAATGAATCTGTATTTGTAAGTTATTTCACTCACTTCAGGGAATGGAACCAAATCACATGGACTTGCCTCAACTACATCAAAATTACAGTAACTTACAACTTCTTCTTATGATGTTGCCACTTCAGAAGAAAATCGAGGCATGTATATGGAGATTTTTTCTTTAACATATCTCTCTTATAATCACAATAAGCCTATGAAAATATTACCACTTCTGGTGGTTGTAAACATAAATAAATTTATTCATAATCTGACTTAAGAAATATTGCCACTTCTAGTAATCACAAGCATAAATATAAAATTATCAAGTAAAAACATGATTTAAATATTGTAAATATTGAATATCCGAGTAATTGCATTTTCACCTTTCACAAAAGTAATTAAATCTTCATGATTAACATGAATGAATACAAATAGTAGATGTATCTAACAGTACCTCTAAGCAACTCATTATAAGGTGAAATATTGAAGTCCTTGACATGCAGTAACATAATATTAAGGACGTACCTGGGCTGCTAAAGCGTAAAACAAACTTGAAAACTGATTAAAACCAAACTGTGATGGCGGCTGCCATACCTTGTACTGGTTCATCCTTCTTATCATTAGCTATATGTATTTATTTGCATCTTTACCTAAATATGCAATATTTCACCTTTTTTTATTTTACAATTCAAAGTTTGTAATTGCTAGGTAGCAGACAGAAAAACACTCGGTGGTTTTACAATATTGTCTAATTTTTCAATTAGCTAGAGGCTCGTGCTGATAACGTGTTATAAAATAATAAAGCAAAGAACAAGAATATTGTAGAGAAAGAGAGAAGAGGGTTCTTATTTCTTATAAGGGATAAAATACAATGACGAGAACCCCTCTATTTATAGGAGAGAATTGACTTGGTGTCAAAGTCACAAACCCTAAAATTCCTCCTAAAGATAGACATCACAATATTATAATAATATTTATAACAGTCCAAGGATTGTTCTAAGTTGAATATTATAATTGGGTATCTGATTCCCTCTCAATTTGGACAATTGAAATTAGAAATTCTCTATAGACTAAGTGATTACAGAAAAAAATTATATATATATTCCTTCAAAAAAATAAAAAAAATAATGAGCATTGAGAATTGTTTTATGGTTACTTCAAGTCATGTCTTTAATATCAACAAGTTATACTTCGACAAGTCTTGAAGCAGGAGGCATTTGTAATGATATAAATTTTATTAAAATTAAATCCGTATAATAATTTGGATTATATTAAATTCAAGGTATATAGGTCCAAATAAATTATGGGCTAATGTAATTGGATTAATTGTTTAAGTCCAATAAATATGGATTTAATTAAAGAATGACCAAATACATTGGGCTAGCCCATTTAATTGGGCTATAAATGACAAGCCCATTTTTGCTAAGTCCAAGATGTCATCTAATCCTAAAAGCCCAAATCAGCGCCACGTGTCAAATGACGTGGCACACCAAGTCAAGTAAATGAGCCTATAGCATCATGCCACGTGTCAAAATGATGCAGCATGCCTAGTCAAATCAAAGGCCAATGAAGATGCGCCACATGTACAAGTGACATGTTCCGGCCAATCAAATATCGATATGTCAGCTTAAATCTTATTGGTCGAAAGAAACCTGTCTTGATCAAGACTCCTCCATCCTACAACTATAAATAGGGGTCTCATAATTCAGAAAGGGGGACAGAAATTCTAACAAGAAGCCAGGGAGAGCTCGTGGATCAAACGCCGCAGGTTTCTCTACAGGCTAAAAGCGTTCAAGCATTCAAGTATTTCTCTAAAAGTTCTAGAGATCCAGATGAAGATTCAAGATCAAGCTTCAAGCCTTGAATCCAAGTACAAGTTCAATGAACACAATGTTTGGATAGACTGTATCATTTGTTGTGGTTTAATAACATTTGTATTGTTTTGTTTGACTGTATGGTACGGTATAATAACTTTTAAGTTTACTAAAATAATCCTAACTCTTAATTAGAAATTAGTTTATATATATCAGTAATACTTAGGTAAAAGATAAAATAGAGACTTTAAAAAATACATAGATGGTGGGTGGGGATGATCATTGGGTAGGTGGTGGGGGTGGTGGAGGGTGGGTGGTTGTGGGATGAGGGTGGGGGTAGTGGGTAGTAGGGTAGGGGTGAGTGGCTATGGGGTTGGGTTGGGTGGTGGTGAGGGTTAGTGGGTGGTGGGAGTAAGGTGGGGTGGGTGGCAGATGGGTGGGGTAGTTGTGTAGGGGTGAGTGGTAGCGTGAGGGGGGTGAGGTGGGGTGAGTAGTAGCGTGGGGGTGGGATAGTGGAGGGTAGGGGGTATAATGGAGAAATGAAATACGTAATCACGCAAAACCAACCAAGTCCATGGTTAAAAATTGAACTTTTTCATGGTTATACAGCCAGGGAATTACAACTGGCATAATTTTAAGAATAATAAATACAAACACGGTTTCGTAGAAAACTATACATTAATGAACCACGGGAAACAACCATCCAAACAGGAGGTTATGGCAATTCAACGATTCAGAGGAAGTGGGTCGCGTAAGAGTTGGGCCAGCTGGACCACTTAGTCGGTTAACAATAAAGGCCCAAGTTATATACACCAGCCCAACAGTGATGGCGAATTTATGTATAAAAAATTAGGTCACATAAACCCATCACTCGACTAAACTTGATATATTATGTGTATAATTCTGAAAATATATCTAATATTAAATGAAGGAACATATGGTCAAATCAGACTGAGTTTAATTCCTCAAGGTAGGGGATCGAATCTTACCTGCTGTACCTTTTTATTTTTTTTCTTTCATTTCTAAAGCAGCCTTTAACTTTCCTTTTTCATATATTTCTAAACTCATTTTCTTCTTTAGTTCTAGTTACTCAAAAGGCAAAAACATTTTCCTTTCTTATATTACATCTTATGTTTTCTTTATTTCTAATTACCCAAGTCCCAAAAGGCAAAAGAAATATACATAGATGAAACACAAGCTCAAACAACAAAAACGGCAATGAACCAAAAATCCATCAGGCAAGCAAAGTGCATTCTTCTCCTTTCTTTATTCCAAATCAAAAGCTCTTGTTTCCATAGCTAATAGCTTGAATGTTGGCACACTTTTAGTTTTCTCCAACCTCATATGTATTTTCACTTATAGTATTATTCTCTAATCCCAAAATAAAAAACCACAGAACAGCAAGGTGTTCGGTAAGTCTTGAATTAAAATATAATGTCGTACACCCTTTTGGTCTTTTTATTGATTTTTGAATTTGGGTATCTGAATTTTGTTGGTTCTTTTGAGTTTTTGAACTTTCGGGTTTATGGGTTTTGACTTTTGAGAGCTTCTTGGTTCTTTTGTGTTTTGGGATTTATTGATTTTGGTAATTTCTTGGTTTTTTGAGTTTTTTTAATTATGGGGTTTATGGGTTTCAAGAAATCTGAGAACTTTTCATTTTCTGGAGACATCATTTTTTTTCGAAGAGGAAGTACCATTTGCACTGCGACTGTGAAAGTTTGGACCTCGGGGATCGTTTTTGCACTAAATTTCGAGCTCGATAATGAACATTTCTCTATAATTTGAAATGCGAAAGGTGTGTGATTCCTCTATTGTATTATACATTTGGAATAGTGTGATTCCCTTATTATTGAATGCGAAAGGGATATTGTGATTCTTCTATTTTATTATAAATTTGGAAGTGTGTGATTCCCTTATTTTTTTATGCGAAAGGGATGTGATTTCTCTATTTTATTATAAATTTTTAAGGCTGTGATTCCCTTATTTTTGAATGTGCAAAGGGTTGGATTCCTCTATTTTATTATGAAAATGCGATTTCATTATTTCTGAATGCGAAAAGGGTGTGATTCCACTATTTTATTATGAAAATGCGGTTGTCTTATTATTATTATTATTATTATTATTATTATTATTATTATTATTATTATTATTATTATTATTATTATTATTTAATGAGAAAGGGGTGTGGTTCCTCTATTTTAATGTCGTTGTAATTATAAACAACTTACTTTATTAAAAAATTAATTAAATATCTTTTGCTCGCCAAGTTGATGTCACTATAAAATTTAATATCTTATCTTAAAAGCGGTGGTGAACCCATCCTCTTGAAATTCAGGATTCGCCTCTGGTTGAGGCAATTAGAAATCTGGTAAAATGTCTTCTCTTTCTCAAATCTCTCTCTATTCTTCTGTTCGGGTTTAAAGTGTGAAAGTTGGGACTTTTTTCAGTTGTCTGGTGCCCGCTTTGGTGGCACCACTGTGGCAGCGGTACCGTTACAGCGGTCACCCTGACGCAGAAACGGCCTGTGTGTTTTAGGCATGACCGCTGTAGCGGTCATGGGACAGCCAAAGCGGTGCCGCTGGAGCGGTCAGCTGATCGCGAAAGCGGGTGTCAGGCAGTTAATTCATTAAATGAATTTTTAAAAGCCCTAACTCCCTCATTTATTACAATTCCGAAACTTGAATCATTGGGAGCAACTTTAGGTGATTCTTGGAAGAAATTCTTGGCGGTCAGTTCTTCTAATTCCTTTACTATTTCGTTGTCTTCAATCATCTTAAAATCCTTTTATCTTGATAGTTCATTAAGTGTTTGAAGATTAAAATAGGGTTTCATGAGTTCTTCTTTATAGGCTTCTAAATCATGATTTGTTGGTTGGGTTAGCTTCTTTAAGCAATGAATTGATGATTAGAATCCTTTATTTCATGATTTCTTCCTAATTAGTGGTTAATTTATGGAATTGGAAGTTAGGGTTTTACCTAAAATCCGAATTTGAGTAAATTGTTGATTCTACTAGCTTGTTATTGATGGGAATTGATCACTTAGAGCTTTTATTTCATGATGAGACCTTTAGATTCCTAATTTCACCTTTCTAGTTCATAAAACCCATTCCATAGGTTGGGGATTTGGGTCTTGAATAGTGTAGCGGTTCTATTTTTTCCTATTTGAATTTGCATTTGTCTCATTTAAAAAGAAAACTGTTCTGGAAAAGTACGAGTTTAATCATATCAGAAAAAAAGAAAAAAATATGCCTCTACATGGATGGTGCTCTAAATGGATATTGTTTTTCGAGTCGCCATCTAACTTATGGGTAAGTTAGGAAAACCAGCCCAAATGGTTCATTTAAAACGGTTAAATTTTAAGAGAACCAATGTAAGTCAAAGTATGGGTAAGGGCTCTAGTGGTCCCCCAGGGAATGTGTTAGGCACCCCGTTATTAAGGATCCGTAAAATACAGTTGACCTATGGGTTCTAATAGTATTCCTTGTGAATATAAATTATTTTTTTGATAATGTAACACCCCGTAAACTTAAACTAGGTGTGAATTTGTAAAAATCTAGTGTTAAGATGATATTTTATCTATATTAATCCATTCTTGATGAATTTGGGTGGAAGATGGTCGTTTTGAAGTCAAACCAACTAGTGAAGTTCTTAAGGGCTCTTTCGCCTAAGTTTTGGTAGGTCTGTCTTCTGGGCGATTTTCATGAAAAATTGTTGCGAATTTGGAAAAACTTCCTTGATGAAAGTTGTAGATCTTTGAAATAGCTTTCTAACGGAAAGTTGTGTACAAAGAGTTATGCCTGTTTTACTAAAGACTGTCCTCACTGGAAATTTAATGACTTCGACGGAGCAGATCGACGCTCCGTCATTTTGATCGACGCTCCATCCTTTGAACCGTCGATTGTGAGGAAAATAAAGATTTCCCACTGGAAATTTGATGAATTCGACGGAGCAGATCGACGCTCCGTCTTTTGAACTGTCGATTGTGCCTGCCGGGCTAAAAATTTATAAGTTGCAAAATTTTAGTTTTTCTTCCATTCTTTTCACTCTCAAAAACCCTAAGGACGAAAATATCTCTCTAGGACTCCAACACTAAGGTAATAACATCTTAAACATTGATTGTCAATCCTAACAATAAACCCATGATTATTAACATGATTCTTGTGACCAAAATCTAGGGTTGCAACATAATTCTTTCCAAAGGTATTCAAGCTAGGGTTTGGGTGTTCTTCATTAGAAAAGTGAATTTTTAAACCTTGTTTAACAAATTAAAGTATGTCTCTTTTGAAAACCTTATTTTGGAATGCATGACTTCTTTTCTTGAAAGTTATTTATTGAACAAAAAGGGTGAACTTCTCATACAAAACCCTAATGTATGTCTTTTTTGAAAACCATATTTTGGAATGCATGACTTCTTTCTTGAAAGTTCTTTATTGAACAAAAAGGGTGAACTTCTCATACAAAACCCTAATGTATGTCTCTTTTGAAAACCTTATTTTGGAATGCATGACTTCTTTTCTTGAAAGTTCTTTATTGAACAAAAAGGGTGAACTTCTCATACAAAACCCTAATGTATGTCTCTTTTGAAAACCTTATTTTGGAATGCATGACTTCTTTTCTTGAAAGTTCTTTATTGAACAAAACGGGGTAAACTTCTCATACAAAACCCTAATGTATGTCTCTCTTTTAAAAACTTATTTTTGGATGAAAATCACTTCTTGAAACTATTGTTGGAAGTATAAGTTTTATTCAAGATTCTTTAATGGTGGTTAATGTGTGTGAGGGGACAAACCCACATTAAACCTAGATTGTAACAAACCCTATATATATGTATAAGATATTATAAATGTTTCCCTCTACGAGAGATGTTTATTAATGTTAGTTAAGAGTTGGTAATGACATTTTCATTGGTGAATTGGGACATGGAAATCTTTGTAAAGAAGTTATACTTTTTCAAAACATTGATTGGAATAACTGATTCATTCGATATAGCATAATGAACTTTAATGTTATATATGGTGTGACTGCTGTGAGACAAATTGTGAATCGGCTTCTATGCTATGAACTTTATTGTTGTGTTTGTCCTAGCTACTTGGGAGGAAGGGTAGCCACTATGGATCCTAGTGTGTCATTGCCTAGCCATTCGGGAGGAAGAGTGGCCACCGCTGGGTTCGCTACCCGGGGTGTGATTTATGCCTAGCTATTCGGGAGGAAGAGTGGCTACCGCTGGGTTCGCTACCCGAGGTGTGATTTATGCCTAGCTATTTGGGAGGAAGGATAGCCACCACGTACTACATAGTCCGGTGTGATTTATGCCTAGCTATTCGGGAGGAAGGATAGCCACCGAGAATTATATGTTCCAGTGTGGTGCGCTATGCGCGATATGCTTGATTCTTGGGCCTGTATTGGCATGTGTGACATTCTTATTCTCTTATGGAATTGTTAATGATTATCTTAATTGATTAGAAAGGTATATTTGAAGTTGTAACTGAACAAGAGGCTTTATAAATGAGTTTTTGATACTTATTAGTGAGATACATAAACTGAATAACTATTCTTACGTTGATTTCATATGATTTTCAGGACTGATTTCTTCACGTATTATTTTTACTTTATTTTCGTATTATTCATTGTCCCCAAGGCACTCACTGAGTACGAAGTACTCAGGCATACCATTGTTGTTTTTGATGGTATGTTAGGTAACGGAGAAGAGCAGGTTCTTGATACTCCCGGTGCTTAGGAAGAACTTGCTGTTGCGGCTAAATTGGTGAGCCCACACATTCGTTCGTGGGACACCCTGTTGATTTACTTATTTATTACATTAGTTGTCCGGGCTGCGTCCCGATGAGTCAAACTATTAATCCTTTATCTTAGAAGCTCCCTAGTATACATTTGTGGGTAGTTATTGAGTTATTGATTAACTCTTGGGAACGTTGTTATGTTTGACAAGTATAGATAACTAAAGACTTCCTTTGATTTATTTCTTATATGCGTGATTCGTTTACCTTTATTTTATAAACTGTTGGAGGCGAATGTTGAACCAGGCGAGTTCAAGCATTGTTATTGTGTTGTTTAGGTTCTTCCGATGTTGTTCATGATGTCGGATGCCGGTCACGTCTAGGGTGGGTTTTGAGGCGTGACAAGATTGGTATCAGAGTCTAGGTTTAAATACGTCCTAGGATTATTGGCAGTGTCTGTGGAGCTGTGTCTAGTGGAGTTTTCCTTGTGCAGTTACCTGCATGACCGAGAAACTCCCAGGACATTTATAGGTGTTTCCTATTCTTCTTGATTCTAGATTGTGCTGTAGAGCTTAAATTCCTTTTTAGGATCGTTCTAATTCACTCGTTAATTCGTGCCTTGCAGAAATGACTCTAATGCGATCCAAAAATGGAAAACGAGGACGTCCCGCGAAAGTTAACCGAAATCTTAGGGGCGCGAATGTTGCTAATAGAAATGATGCTGGAAATCAAGCACCCCCTCCAGTACCACCTGCTCCTGATGTTTCTGTTGCGGGTGTACCTGAGATTGGTACTATGAAAACGGCTATTCAAATGTTGACTGCATTGGTTGCTGCTCAGCAGTAGCGTGGAGGTGTAGGACCTCATGGTGGAGGCAGACTTAAGCAATTCCTAGACTTAAAGTCACCAGAGTTCTTTGGGTCACGAGAGGTGGATTGTCACGACCCAACCCCGTAGGCCATGACTAGTGCCTGACTTGGACACCCGTATACATACCTATCAGATATAGTCAAACTGAAACTATGAACAAGATGGAACTTTAAAAAAGAACTCCAAAAGTTCATAGCGTCATCATATATGTATATTCAGATTAATTGTCTCCTGAGGAGTCACAATTGATCAAATCATAAAATGATACACAAGCCGACAAGGCTCCCATTATACATCAATATCATGTCATATGCAAGCCGGCAAGGCTGCCACTACAGACGTACATCATATCATAGCAAATCGTATAGACACAGCTGAACAGAACTTATACACAACCCACACATATGTCTACAGACCTCTAAGAGAATCGATAGCGAAATATGACGGGACAGGTCTGTGGACATCATGTCGTGATCCTGTCCACGATCAACAATATAGAGTCATACTTGCCTCGGGAACGAGGTAATCCTACAATAAAGTCCATATTAATTTCTTCCCATTTCCATGTAGGAATTTCCATTGCTTGCAATAAGCCCCCTGGCTTCTGATGTTCGGCTTTCACTTGTTGGCAGTTCAGACATTGCGCTACGAAATCTGCTATGTCTCATTTCATGCCATCCCACCAATATAGCAATTTAAGGTCATGATACATTTTGGTCGTACCTGGATGGATGGAATACCGGGAATGGTGCGCTTCCTCTAAAATCCGTTGGCGCAAATTTGCCACATTCGGTACACATAGACTGTCCCGATATTTGAGAACCCCATCTATGGAAACTTCAAACAGAGACTTTTCCTTCCCACGGGATACATCCCTGTGATGACATATTTGTGGATCTTCGTACTGGCATTCTTTTATCTCCGCATTCAAGGGTGAGACTGTAGGATCACTAACACTAATTCCTGCCTTACCCGAATCAATTACACGTACCCCAAGGTTTGCTAATTGGTGAAGCTCACGAGCCATCTCTTTCTTTTCTGGAGGAATCCCGCATAAACTGCCCATTGATTCACGGCTAAGCGCGTCTGCTACCACATTCGCTTTCTCGGGGTGGTATAAAATATTCACGTCATAATCCTTCAACAATTCTAGCCACCGCCCCTCTGCCGTAGATTCAGCTCCTTCTGCTTAAAAATATGCTGGAGACTCTTATGATCTGTATAGATGTCGACGTGCACACCGTACAAGTAATGCCTCCATATCTTTAAGGCATGGATAATCGCGGCCAATTCGAGATCATGAGTTGGGTAATTCTGTTCATGTTTCCGCAATTGTCTCGAGGCATATGCAATAACCTTGCCATGTTGCATTAATACACATCCTAGTCCCACGCCAGAAGCATCACAATACACAACATAACCATCCGACCATTCTGGAAGTGTTAACACTGGAGCTGAGGTCAATCGGTCTTTTAGCTCTTGGAAACTACGCTCACAAGTATCGTTCCACAGAAATTTTGCCGACTTTTGGGTTAGCTTCGTTAATGGGGAGGAAATAGATGAAAATCCCTCTACGAATCTTCGATAATAACCTGCCAAACCCAGAAAACTACGAACTTCTGTAGGCGTCGTAGGTCTTGGCCAAGTCTTCACAGCTTCTATTTTCTGAGTGTCAACTCGGATGCCGTCATCTAAAATAACATGGCCTAAGAATGCCACAGAATTTATCCAAAACTCGCACTTCGAGAACTTTGCATATAATTCCCGGGCTCAAAGAACGCCCAGAACAATTCTTAGGTGATCTGCATGTTCTGATTCTGTGCGAGAATACACCAAAATATCGTCGATAAATACTATCACGAAGAGGTCCAAGAATGTCCTGAACACATTATTCATTAAATTCATGAACACCGCCGGGGCATTCGTCAATCTAAACGACATCACTCGGAACTCGTAGTGACCATATCTTGTCTTGAAGGCAGTCTTAGGAATATCTGCTTCTCTAATTCTCACCTGATGATAACCCGACCTCAAATCTATTTTAGAGAACCATTTAGCACCCTGTAATTGATCAAACAAATCATCGATTCTGGGAAGAGGGTATTTATTCTTTATTGTCACCTTGTTCAACTGCCTGTAGTCGATGCACATTCGTAGGGATCCGTCTTTCTTCTTTACGAATAGGACTGGTGCTCCCCACGGCGAGGAACTAGGCCTTATAAACCCCTTCTCAAGTAAATCTTTTAGCTGTGCTTTTAGCTCTTTCAGTTCTGCTGGAGCCATTCGATACGGAGGAATAGAAATAGGCTCGGTGTCTGGTAATACATCGATAGCAAAGTCGATTTCCCTTTCTGGAGAAAGACCTGGGAGTTCATCTGGGAATACATCTGGAAATTCGTTCACCACCAGAACAGATTGGAAAGTTGGCGGCTTTGCCTCTGTGTCATGAACCCAAACTAGATGATAAATGTAACCTTTTGCTATCATCTTCCTCGCCTTAAGGTAGGAAATAAACCTACCCTTTGGGGATGCCGTATTACCTTTCCATTCAAGTATGGGCTCTCCCAGAAACTGGAATCGAACCATTTTTGTCCTGCAATCGACATTAGCATAGCACGAGGCCAACCAATCCATTCCCATTATTACATCAAAGTCTATCATTTCCAACTCGATCAAGTCGGCTTGGGTCTGGCGGTCACATATCACAACGACACAATTTTTATATATTTTCCTCGCTATTACGGGATCACCAACCGGAGTGAACACCTCGAAAGGTTTAATTGGCTCAGGCTTCACCCCAATACAATCAGCAACATATGGGGTAACATAAGAGAAAGTAGAGCCTGGATCAATCAAAGCATATACGTCACGGGAAAACATAGTCAGAGTACCTGTGACAACATTTGGGGAAGACTCAAGATCCTGTCGCCCAGCTAAAGCATATACGCGGGGCTGAACAGCTCCTGAAGTAGATGCTCCCCCTCTGCCTCTGCCTCTACCTGTTGTAGTCTGAACAGTCTGTGCTGTCAGACGCACTGAAGAAGACCCAACTGCTGATCCCGTAGGCTGAGTCCCAACTCTACCTCTTGCTGATGGACAGTCTCTCATCATATGACCAACCTGGCCGCAGGCATAGCAAGCATCCGAACCCAGACGACATTGTCCGGTATGCAGTCTACCGCACTGGCTGTACCGCGGTACTGAAGGTCTCCGCTGACCCAAATCTCCCCTAGATTGAAAATCTGAGGCTATCGAGCTCTGGCCCTGTCCTGACTGAATAGAACGATCAACCCTCCTATCTGAGAATCTAGGAGGTGCACTAGTCACTGACTGACTTGAGTGCCTAGAATGAGTCTGCCTCGGTCCCCCTCTATACTCGCTACTCGCCCCCATCGATCTAACCCTCTTACCTTGTCTCCTATCCCCGTCACGCTCACTCCTTTGCTGTTGTTGTCGTTCCTCAAGATTTTGAGCGTGAGCCTAGATCCGGGAAATATCCATCCCATCTTGCAAAGAGGCCGTCAAACAATCTCTAAACAAGTGGGGTCCTAAACCACTCACAAATCTATAGACTCTATCTCCCATGTCGGCCACCATAGTTGGAGTGTATCTGGCCAACGAATTGAACTGCATACTATACTCTCGAGCACTCATGCTTCCTTGCTTCAAATTCAAGAACCTGTCCGCTCTAGCTCGGCGGACCTCGGGTGGTAAGTAATGACGAATGAAGGCATCCACAAATTCTTGCCAAACGGGCGGTGGTGCGTTTTCTCCCCTTGATATTATCCAATTTTTGTACCATAACACTGCCACATCGCGGAGTCTATAAGAAGCCAGCTCCACCGATTCGGTCTCAGAAGCATGCATAAGTTTCAGCGTCCTCAGCATCTAGTCAATAAAACCTTGTGGGTCCTCATCCGGCTTCGACCCAAAAAATTCTGGAGGATTTAGAGTAAGGAAATCACGGGCTCTTGTACTAGCCGAACGATCACTTAGGCCTGCATTCTGTCGTTGTGCCTGAGCGGCCACCAACTGCGTCAATAAATGTATGGCCTCGGATACCTGTTGACCCAAAGCACCTGGTGGAGGGACCGGAGCTGAGGCTCCTTCTTGCCCTTCTACATTAGGCGAGGCCTCATTCTGTGATTCACTTTCCTTTACATTTGCCGGAGGCTCTCTTTCCGCCCGCCTCTTTGTCGTAGCTTTGCCCTTCTGGGCGGCGGTAGCTTTTCCCTTTGGCGGCATTTTCGGAAATCATAACACACTTTTAGGGAAGAATAAAATCCTATGCACGGCTCTGTCGCACGATCTAGTGAAGAGAAAAATGGTCATTTTCCTAAATGCCCCGTAGCGTCTTGTTTATTGATGTGGCGCGCAACACACCATACACAAGACTCTACTAGACACGGCTCGTAGACACTTCCTAGGAGGAACTGCTCTGATACCACTTTTGTCACGACCCAGCTAGGGGCCGCGATGGGTACGCGGGGCTAACCACCGAGCACCGCTCGCTCTATTACTCACTTTACTCGGTTAATGCCCTGATTATCACATTTATAATTAAAGCGTGGAAAAGATCATAATTTGTATGAAAACATAAATGCTTTTGTATATAGAAAGGTTTAGTACATCAAAATAAGGAGTGCACATATACATGAAAGATGTGAGACCATGCTACCCACAGTACGCATCTACAAGCCTCTACTGACATACTATACAATGGACGGAACAAGACTCCGTCATGCCCAATATATATATATATATATATACATATGTACCAAAAGAGAAATCATAAGCACCTCCAAACAATGGAGTGCTCTCAACAGCTGTCAGCTCCTAAATATCTGGATCAAGCTCACTTCCCTGTCTACCTGTGGGCATGAACACATCGTCCAAGAGAAAGGACGTCAGTACGAATGTTGTACCGAGTATAAGAGGCATAAACAATGAAGAAGGACAACAATAATATAGTGCGAGCATTAATAAGAACATCTGAATCTGAATAATAATCATAAGAGAAGAAATACATGCTGTCTTACTCATACTTATCATAATATCATAAATGCATGACATGCAAGCTGCCCGTCCATGTCAGAACGGTGTGATCATCAATAATATAAGCCCGCGTCCAGGCCTCCCGCGTCCGGGGTACCATCTCCTGCCGCCCACTAGTGGTGTCTGCCCATGCCAGAAGGTCATGGTGTATCCATATAGCTTCCCGCCTTGGCGGTGACTGCCCGGCCAACTAGGCACGGTGTGAAATGCTCATGACATGCTTATCACAAAATACTCATAATAATATACTCATCATAAAATACTTATCTTATCATAATACATGCATAAGGCTCAAGATCAACCTTATTCTATCGGGGTGACGTAAGGTCGTGATCCCCCGATTCCATTATGGAGTAATTACTGATATTCTACCTCACCTTGGAGGAACTGGTATATAAGGTGAGTGTAAGCGATGAATAACGTCATTATCATGCTAGCTTCATCGTATCATATCTCTCATATTATGTAGACATTATTGCTTTAGACTTATAGCTTTCCGGACTATAAGAACTCACAGAGTAGATAGGAATTCAAGTTATAAGATTCATGCCATTAGAAGGAAAGTACTATCCTCACATACCTGGTCGTTCAGCTACGCTATCGCTCACTTGTCTTCCTTCGAAGTTACGTCGTTACCTTCACGAGAGAATCGTATTAACATTAGTTAATCCATGATAAGAACGTGTCGTTATTCCTAGAGAAAACTAGGCGGCATTTCCTTTGTTTCTACTATTTTTCCCCGTTCTATTTCAACTCCTAATCATATACCACCACACTCGTGATATTGCAAGCAACAACCATCATTTATATACCTTAAGCAAAATCCACCATTTTCCTCCAATTTCCCTACATTTTATGGTTTTTGCTTATCATCATAATTTTACTCACTTCACATTTATTCCATGGTCTATACGTCATTTACAATGTATTTATGATCATATCATATCAACTTTCATAATTCCATCCAACTATCATTCCATAGTGGCACTATTCACTTAGTAATGGTCCATTTTCTATGTCCTTGTATACTTTAAGTGTCTAAGCCTTCTAATGCCTCAAACAACATGAATTGATCATGAGACTTACCTTGGTTGATGGTTGGACAAGTCTTGAGTTGCAATACTTCACTTAGACCAAACACTACTTCACCCTTCTTGGGTTTTCTTGAGGTAGATGCCCTTTACTTGCACTTCATACACTATGTCTTATGGATTTAATGTGGTTGATCTTGATGTTCCTTTGATTCTCTTGAATGAAGTGTTTTAATTTGGAGAATATTCTAGAGTGTTCCTGAAGTGTATGGATGAAGAATGAAATAAAATGAGGCTTGGTCCCTTTTAATAACTCAAAGTTGATCTTTAATGAAAAATGGTCGGGATGAACAGTGGTCGTAAACCACCATTTACGGACCGTATACTGATTTACGATCCGTCCTTCATGGCCGTATTTAAGCATTTAAGAAACAGAAAGTTTGGCTGAAGAACATGGCAGTTTACGACCTGTGTTTACGGGCCGTATACTGGGTCGTATTTAACCATTTCAACACTTGACAAAAACTTGAGATTTTTGGGAGGCTGGAGGACGATTGCACTATGCGGTCCGTAAATCACTTTACGGTCCGTATAGTGCCCTTTACGACCACTGGGCTGAAAATTTTTCCGCAACCTTCTTGTTTCCAAAAATTCATAATTAGCCATTCCCGACTTAATAAAACATCATACACGCAAGCCCTTCATTGTTCTACCATCACACAAGTACGGGAAAATTTCTGAGGTGTAACAACAATATCATTAGCCAATAACTCCGTTGTCAACATCTTAACCTCTAATCCAGTATAGCCTTGCTATCCTTTATAATATCCTTTTAAGTTACTCGTTACCATTCTCTTGTCGTATTCTTCCTTTTTATAAACATCCACCTTCTGATGTCATATTATCCAAGGTCTTTGCCAGTAATTCTCAGCACTGTCTCAAATACCATCTTGGCTTCTATCCGTTTATTGCTGGCCTTCAAATCTCACTAACTTGTTTCAGGAAGGGATCTCACTTAAATTTTAAGTATTCACATTAAACGTGTTGCAGTGTCAGTTGATTTCATGTTACACTTACATTTCTCTCATCCGTTCCCCCCCCCCCCCTTTAGGGTGTACCTACATCATTATATATTTATATTTTACTCTATGTCCCCATTTCCAATTTTCAAATTCATATGATTCTTTTCCAATACATTTGGTATACTGCACCATATCCATGTCTTCCTTTATATCATCTATAACTTAGATTACCCATGTGTGAAACCCTAACACAATCACGAGGCGATGAGAACTCTCGATATATAGTACAAAATCTTATCTGATGGTTGGTACTCGAGTAATGTAATTAGTGTAGCAATTTATCCGAAGCCATATTCCATTCATTCCAATTAGTAATTTGCTAGTGCTTATAGTCGTTTCAAATTCTCCATTCAGTAACACCTATATTCTAATGATAAATGTCCCAAGCTTTCTTATAACACTATCTTTATCCCATCGGATATCACCTGATTCCTCTAATAACCTCATAATATATCGGTTGTTTCGCAAATCTACAATCCTCGTCCTTTAAGGATTTTACACTTTTCCGAGGTGAAGTCACATACACGCTATACTCCTTTATGCCTCATGCTCTTTCATTCTTGCTGTATACCCAATGCTAACTTCTAAATTACTCAAAATCATATCAAAGTCGTCTTAATAATGGTCTTATCTTATCACCTTCTCGTCGTACTACCCTTAAGTTCGTAGCTATATATTTCCCTTTTATTCTATACTCATACTCAATTAATTACGTCTGTCTTGGGTGCTTCCTTTAGTATTCCTTTCATTTCTCCCCCTTTCTATGTACTCCTTCTCTTCCTGTGCCCGCCTTCACTTTCGTTACCTTTTGATCTCTACTTTGAACTTCTCCTATAGAACTTTGCAAGTCTTTCTTGTTCGTTCTATGTTTGCTTTTTCCGTTTCACACTAATTGCATCATTTCCTTTAGTTACTTCCTTGCTAGGCTTTGCTCATTTCTATAACAATCCTTATGGTATTACGTACACTCCTTAACCTTATTCAAGATTCATACTATGTTTTAATTACACTCTGTGGACTAGGCGTACTTAACCCTTCACCCTTTCTGATCGATCTTACCCTTAGTATCTCAAAAGCTGTCTTATCAATACCTTCATAATTTGTCGTAACTCTTCCTCCTCCGTATTTTTATCTCAATCATGCTACTACTCCTTTTAACTGTAAACTCATCGTAATTTATCCCTACTTATCAGTTTACTCGATACCTCAATAAAACGTTCTGTTAAGATTTGCCACCTCTTTCCACATCATCCCTTAGTGTCATAAGCTTTTTCCAATTCATCCTAGCATTTCATCAATAACACGTGGAACATATGATCCATGACATCTCACAGGTTTGAGTTTTCCTTACACGAATTCCATCTCCAATTAGTCGATTAAAACTAATAAACTCAAGGGCATGATGAAATGCTACCTCGAGAACACAAGAACACTCCCACTCCAAGGTTACGTCACCATGAAGCATCCTCCGAAACTACACAAGAAGAACTAGAATCCGATAAGCACCACGACGCTTCTATTGCTTAATTCACACAGTTTACCTGAGATTTTGTTTTGGGCCATGAACGAACTATTTGGTTCACAAATTACTTGTTGTATGCTTTGTACTCTTCCAATAAAGTGAAACTTAATTACCGGACATTTTTGCCCTTCAACATAAGCTTTTTCTAAGGCAAAAGTGTGGCTGGAAAGTATTCGGGTCCATTCAAATGAATTCCAAACTTTGCTGCTCATATATGCTTTTTCGAAATAAAATTTCCCAAGTATGAATGGTGCACCTCACGAATGACATGGAGGGTATCTCTTAAAGCTTTAGTCCAAAATAATAAATTTACCCTATCAGTATCAACTTTCAAGACATATCATGAACCTATATCTCATTCTCTTCTTTTTCCTATTCCTGGAAATATTTGGGCAGAGTTTCCTCTGTACTTCTTACTATCCCAGAACCTGCACGCAGGAAATACCAACAATGCCTCACAGGGCCAACATATATACGCATATATCATATCATATCATAGCCACACAGGGCTCCCAATTTCCAGAAAAAAATATAAAGGTGTCGGGACTTACCTCACATATCGCACCTCGAGACGTACCTGATCCTTTAACGATCTGTTCTGTTATACTTTCCTATCCACCTTCTCTTTCATCCTCCAACTTTACATTTTAATCACATTTCAATATTCTTACCTTATCCAACATGCCTCTTTCGCACTGTTACTTACCTCTGTACTTTGTAACTTCCAATATCATCAGTCACTTTCTTCTGTCGATGTCGTTCTTCAACTGAAATCAAAGGTTAGTATAAGGAATTTCATTTCCTATGGCTGGGCTCTGTCGCACGATCTTAGATATGAAAGAAAGGTAACATCCTAAATGTCCTGTAGCTTCCTGTTTATAGATGTGGTGCACAACACACCGATAAACAAGACTCTACTAGACACGGTCTATGGACACTCCGAGGATGAACTGCTCTGATACCACTTTTGTCACGACCCAATCTCGTAGGCCATGACTAGTGCCTGACCTGGACACCCGTATACATACCTATCAGATATAGTCAAACTGAAACTATGAACAATATGGAACTTTACAAAAGAACTCCGAAAGTTCATAGCGTCATCATATATGTATATTCAGATTAATTATCTCCTGAGGAGTCACAATTGATCAAATCATAAAATGATACGCAAGCCGACAAGGCTGCCACTATACATCAATATCATGTCATATGCAAGCCGGCAAGGCTGCCACTATAGACGGACATCATATCATAGCACATCATATAGACACAGCTGAACAAAACTTATACACAACCCACACATATGTCCACAGACCTCTAAGAGTATCGATAGCGAAATATGATGGGACAGGGCCCCGCCGTACCCCTGGATAAACATATACATAAACATTGTAAGATCTGGACCAAAAGTCTAGACTCCGGAACAACGGAGCTCTCCAAGACAGCTGAGTAGAAGTCCTATGCTGATGAGTCACCAAACCGACTATTTGTACCTGCGGGCATGAAACGCAGCCTCCCAAAGAAAGGGGGTCAGTACGGAATATGTACTGAGTATATAAAGCATGAAATACAGTAAAAGAATCATAACTAAAATAAGGTGTACAGAAAACAAGTACAATGTCCAGGAAACAAAAACACTTGCCCCTTGAAACATAAATTATGCATGTCAATATCACATAGCATATCAGGCCCATTATGGGACCCGGTAAACATGGTCGCCACCCCGTCTTTGGCGCCATAACACAGCATAACACCATAAGCACAACATAACTCCATAAACACAGCATAACTCCATAAACATAGCATAACTCCATAACACAGCGTAACTCCATAAACACAGCATAACTCCATAACACAACATAACTCTATAAACACAGCATAACTCCATAACACAGAATAACTTCATAACACAGCATAACTCCATAACACAGCATAGCGCCATAACACGGCATAACTCCAGTATATATATATCATATTCCGGCCCTCTAGTGAGGGACTCGGTGAACAATGTAGTGAGACTGCGCACGATAACATACCGGCCCGGGACTCGGTGAAAGACATATTGAGACTTGCATGAGTGGAGTAGTGAGCAACCATATGCAAACTAAAACATTTTCAAAGACTCAATGGAATAATCAAAATGAACTGTCATTTGAAAATCAGGACCATAGCCATATCAAATACCTTTCGGATGTCACTATGAATTATATCAGAATAGAACTTCTGGAATCATATATACGTATCAGGGTATATCAAAGACTCAATGGGATAATCAGCACGAACTATCATTTGAAAATCAAGACAATAGTCATATCAAATACCTTTCGAATGCCACTCGGAAACATATCAAACATCCCTCAAATATCATCATAAAGTGTATCAAAGAGCCTTAGGAACCATAGTCATATGTCAATATAGTATGAAACATCTTATAGAAGTCTGGACATTAGTTATCATGGAGTTCCTAAGAATAGGAGCTGATATATATCGACTATTATCCAACGTACAAAAAGACTGAAGAGGGAGGCTCAATCACTGGAGAGTTCTAACATCAAGAAGTGAATAAGAATCATAAATCACACTCGAAACTTATGAATAGGATTACCCCAAAATTCATATCATTCATAACTTATATCTAAGACATGCCAAAAGAAAGAAGGGATAACTTTACATACCTGTTAACGACCAATCGCAAACCCGTTCGCTTTGTCGCTCTTTTAGCCTATTTAATATAAAGGTAATGTTATCGTCAGTAACCATACTTTCTAGTTCGTAAACCATAGCCCATCACTTTATAGAACTTGTTCTTTAACTTATACATCCTCGTTTAGGGCCTTCCATTAGTTAAGGGTTTAACGAAAATCGGGCAGCATTTCCCCAATATATTCGTCTAATCCGAATTTCCAATTATTCTCCTGTTAACACAGAAATACCAACAACAGAGATATACATGCGAAATTCTCACAATTCAGCCCATAACAATTCTAACAATCCAACAACTCTAAATCCATTTCAACCCACAATTTCCCATAACATCAATTTTATGCATTTTCTTACTTCCAATTTCGTCCAATCTAATTTTAATAACTCCATTACAACAATATTAAAACAATTACACCATAAAACAAGAAAATCTTACCTTAATTTTCTCGGAGGAATTTCTACTCTTAATTGCTCCAATTTCGCAATTTCTTCTTCCTCGATTCAATATCCAATGTTGCTATCACCTCCTTGAACTTGTAAATCACCTTGGAATTAAATCAAAGCAATTTTTTTAAAAAAACATCCATGGCTGGCCGTGAACAGTAGCATCCATGGCTGCTCCTTTTTTTTTTTTTTTTAAGCAAATTTTTTGGAAATGAATTTTAGTTGTCAACTTTGTGACAATCCATGCCTTATATATGGTTGTCCCCTAAGGGACACGTACCCCCCCCCCCCCCCACCAAATGACTCACCAAATTAATTCTTGAATTGTTTTATTTTATATATTTATTTATTAATTTTCGGGTGGGGCCCACTTTCAATAATTAAATTAATTAATTTTAATTAATCAATAATCCTTACTTAATAATATAATCATAATTAATTACTCCATAATCTCCAGTAATATTTTTACACTAAATAAAATTTATAAACAATTTATGTTCTAATTAAAATTGAAAATTAAAGATTTCTATTCCGTGTCCGAAAATGATTCTGCCTTTAACTTGAGTCGATTTTCTTGCGAATAATTCGACTTATAAATATACGGGGTATAACATGGATGACCCCCAACACTTTTTAGATGAGACCTTTAAGGCATTGAGGGCAATGGATGCCCAGGATTCAGAAGCTGTGAGGCTTGCTTCGTATCAGTTGAAGGATGTTGCTCACGTATGGTTTGAGAAGTGGGAATCTGAGAGAGGTGACGCTGCTTTAGCTCCGACGTAGGCTGAATTTGAAGAGGCGTTCATGGAAAGGTTCTTGTCTGATGAGGAAAGAATTGCTATGGCTACGAAGTTTGAAAAGCTAGAGCAGGGTAACAAGTCGGTTCGTGAGTATAGTCTGGAGTTCACTCGTCTTTAAAAGTATGCTTTATACATGATTCCAACTGAAAAGCATAAGTTGACTCGCTTTGTGAAAGGCTTGGTAGCACGTATCAAGTCTGCATGGGCTGCTGTTGCCATGTCTCCTACTTGTACTTTCTTATCTTTGGTTGGGTTTACTGAGCAACAAGAGAGTTGGAAAAATGAGGAGAGAATAGATCGAGATCAAAATGAGAAGGTCCGATCGGCGGGTGGTTTCAGTGGTAATAATTATAAGGGGGGGGGGGGGGGGGGGGCGTAAAGAGTATTCTGCACCTGCTCAGTCTGGAGCTTATTCCCATGCTAGTGTGCTGTTATATCCCGCATTTTGTGCATTCGGATAATTTAAGATAATTGCGGGAAGCTAAGAGCAAGCCTATATGTTTGATCTTGTTTGGCACACAAGTTGTCCACAAAATATTGATGCGGAAATATTGAGGAAAGCTAAGGGCAAAATTGGAATTTCGAAAATTAGTTTCGTGAATTACAAAATATGAATCAAAGAAATTGGGCTTGGAAAAATGAAAAAAAAAAAGAGAAAGGAGAGGCCCAAATCCGTAAGGTGGCCGGCCATATAGCTATGGCCCAAGCCCATGGGAAATTAAAATCCAAGTCAAATAAATAGATAAAAAGGGCCTATTATTCATTATCATCCAAGAACCTTCAAGAAAAAAAAAAGAGTGAGAGCAAGAAAGACAAGGCCATTCGGCCAACAAGAAAAGGAAAAAAAATAAATTTGAAGCCTTTCATCCTTGGTTCAAAAATTCCTTTCTTCTTGAATTCTTTCTAAGTTCAAGACCCTCTTCAACGTGGTATAATTATTTAAGCAAGAAAACCACTTTGGTGGCAAGTGGAAAATTGAAGGAAAGGTAAGAATTTCTCCTCTTTTATATATTATGCAAGGTTTATGTATGTTGTAATGTGTAGAAATGAATGAAAAGCATGAAAATAGTGTGTTGTGGGTGTGGCCGTGTGTGTGTTGTGGCCGTGTGGTGTCATATGGTGAAGGGAAGATGAGTTAATTTTATTTAGCATATTAGTTGTGTTGTTGTGGCCTTTGTGATGTAAATGAAAGACTAATGGTTCAAGTTGGCATGGAAATTGGTTGTCGGTTATTGTAGGAAATTATGTGGTTTTAATATGGTTTTTATGAAATTGTGGAAATGGAGTTGCTAAGGTGTGAATTGTTGTTGTTGTTGATGAATTTGGAAGAAGAAAATGCGTCGTCGTAGTTTCGTTGCATTTGTAGAAGTTGTGGAATATGGTGTTAGTGGGATTATTTGAATATTGTACAAATTGTTTAAAGTGTTCTTGAATTATGTTTGAATGATCTTGGATTAGTAATGAATACGTGAGTGTTGATATCAGTTTAAATGTATGTAGTTGAATTGAATGTTGATGAATTATGTAGAGAAGAAGGTTACTAATGTTAGAATATGTCTTAGATTGATTGTTGGTATTGTTGTTGATATTTTGGCCGAGTTAAATTTTCGGATTTGCTGTTGATGATATAGCCGAGTTGGATTCTCGGGGATGGTAGTATTTACAGGGGAAATGCTGCCGAAATTTCTGTAGAAAAAGTGTTGGCTGGAATTGAATTCTTAAGTGTTTATACCTAATGTTTGGTGCGCATTAATGTTGTTGTAGATCTTGTGAAGCCAAAGACTTAAATTCGGATTTGCGTAGAAAGTGGGCAAGGTATGTAAGGCTTACCTTTCTTTCTTTTGGCATGATCTCTATGAAATGAACAAATGAGGTATATGCATGATTTCAAATAAATTCTTGTTCTTAGAGCCATTAGGGTGGCTAATATCTTTGACCTCCATAAGCCATTTCATATGGTTTCGATACGTATTCATGATTCCGAAGCTCTATTTGATAAGTTTCCAAGTTCGTCTACGATTTCTATTGGCCTATTGATACGAGTATACGTAGTATGGTTGGGATTATTGCATAATTGGATAATAAGCCAAGTATAAGAATTCATGTCCTTAAAATGATTCTGTAAGTATTAATGTTTCTAACTTTTGCATACAGTCTTGGATCGGGCCGAACGTTCCTCGGCAATAATGTAATATGTTTATGGATCGGGCTACACGTTTCGCAGCAATACAATGTACAATGTTTTACGAGTATGCGTGCATGAATCTGTTAGATATATATATATATATATGATATATGATGTCGGCATAACGTCCAAAGACCTATTTGATATGTTCCTGAATTGGAATTTAAGAGATAAGTGATATGATTAATGTTTTGACTTTCGAACGATAGCACGTCCGACTATTCCGTTAAGTTTTGATATACCTTGATATGTACGTACGGTTCCAAAAGCTATATTTGATTTTATCCATCACGAGATCCGAAAGGTACTTAACATGATTGTTCCAAAATCTGTTATATGTATATATGATTATTGCTTCAGCTTTCCAAAAATTGCTCCTGAAATGTCCGTAAAGGTTCTGTGGTAAAATATCCGTAACTTTCCTATACTAGCTCCGATTGGTTTGAAACTTGTTTTGAACCTTCGGGTGTCGATAAGTATACCTATCTATCGGGTCTCGATTTATGTGTATATGGTTTCGCACTACTCTGTTCATGCAGCTTCACTATGTCCTTCACTGAGCCCGGGCCAGGATATGTTCTCGTGCATACTCCTCTGCATTGTTCACCGAGTCCCTCTCACTTGCGGGCCGAGGCATGTTATATATATATGATATGATGACATTATGATATGATGACGGGGTGGTGGCCAGGATGGCACATTCACCGCGTCCCGCAAAAGAGGGCCGGGGCACGTTACATACATATATGATACATGACATTGGCATACACGATTTCATTCACAGCGTCCCTCACCAAGGGCCGGGGCACGTTATATGCATATATGATATATGATTCACCGCCTTCCTCACCAAGGGCCTGGGCACGTTATATGTTTACATAATATATGATTCACCGCGCCCCTCACTGCGGGCCGGGGCACGTTATATGTTTACATGATATATATGATTTACCGCGTTCCTCACGGAAGGGCCGGGGCACGTTATATGCATATGTGATACATGATTCTGACATGCATGATCTGTGTTTGGAAAGTAAGTGTTTTGGCAGTCTGTACGTTCTGTATCCCTTCTGACATACGACATCGGTATACATGATTTGTGTTTGGAAGGTAAGTATCTTGGTATTCTAGACGGTGTACCTAGTTCTGTACTGTTATTCCGGTTATGATTCTGTTTTCTGTATTTCATGCCTTACATACTCAGTACATACTCCGTACTGACCCCCTTTCTTCAGGGGCTGCGTTTCATGCTCGCAGGTACAGACGCTTATTGTGGTGATCCGCCAGCCTAGGGTGCCCATTCTGCTACTTGGGAGTTCTCCTTTAATCCGGAGCCCACACTTTTGGTACAGATCCTTCCATTGTACATATGTATGTATATATAACTCTTCAGGGGTACGGCGGGGCCCTGTCCCGTCATATGATTCTGTTATCTTTGTTAGAGCCCTGTAGACATGTATGTGGGTCATGGATCGTTATGATTCTGTTATGTCTGTGTAGTTTGCGTCTAAGCGGCTCCAGTTGCTGTGACAGCCTAAACGGCTGGCGTGTATATATGTATGTGTTTATGCGATACGTTTGCTACCTGCGACAGCTTAAGACTATGTCCGACCTTAGCATCTATATGAACTAATATATATATTGGACAAGAATAAGTTATGGATATGACGATTGGTTAGGTAAGTGTGTATGGGTGTCCAGCTCGGGCACTAGTCACGGCCTACGGGGTTGGGTCGTGACATGTGCTTTCTGGTAGGCAAGACCGGAAAAACAATAATAATAGTAATTTTTCGCAAGGAAGTAGTCGTCCGCCAGGGTGGGAAGAGCATATTTGTCATCTTTTTGGGATTAGAGGCCACATCAAGAGGGAATGCAGAAAGTGGCTACGTGAGGTGGCTGCTATGAATAACCAAAAGAATGTTCCGCCTGTTTCTGTATTTGCTATAAATCCGCCTACTGGTAATGCTAACAATAATAATCAGAATGCTCGTAACAACGGCAAAGGAAAGGAAGTTGCTAATACTTCTGGTGGAGAGACAACTCGACTTTATGGGCTGACTCGTAGGGAGGCAGCTGAGGCTTCTGACGCTGTGGTTACATGTATCCTTACCATCTGTTCTCATGATGCTTACTCATTGATCGATCCGGGTTCAAATTTATCCTATGTGACTCCTTATTTTCCTCTTGATATGGGTATGAAACCCGAACCTTTGTTGGAACCCTTTGCTGTTGATACGCCTTCGGGTGTTCCTGTTATTGCT
Source organism: Lycium barbarum (assembly GCF_019175385.1). Taxonomy (NCBI): domain Eukaryota; kingdom Viridiplantae; phylum Streptophyta; class Magnoliopsida; order Solanales; family Solanaceae; genus Lycium; species Lycium barbarum. Next base: position 95,247,538 of record NC_083342.1, read on the forward strand.
TCTAGAGTCTATAGAAATTGTGTTGTTGTGATTAAAGGCCGTGAGACTGTGGCTGATTTGTATGAACTTGAGATGGTGGATTTTGATGTAATTATAGGGATGGACTGGTTGCCTGCGTGTTATGCTAATGTGGATTGTCGCCATAAGTTAGTTCGTTTCGCCTTTCCCGATGAGCCTGCTACTGTGTGGGAGGGTGAAATTGCTAAGCCGAAGGGTAGATTCATTTCCTATCTTAAGGCTCATAAGATGATTACTAAGGGGTGTATTTACCATTTGGTTGCTGTTAATGATACAAAAGTCGTAGTACCCGAATTTGCATCTGTTCCCATAGTCAGTGATTATCCCAAAGTATTTCCTGAAGATCTTCCTGGTATTCCTCCTGATAGAGTTATTGATTTTGGGATTGATGTTATCCCCGACACCCAACCTATTTCTATTCCACCTTATCGTATGGCTCCAACGGAGCTAAGGGAATTGAAGGATCAATTGAAGGACTTATTGGATAAGGGTTTCATCCGACAAAGTTCCTCACCTTGGGGTGCTCCAGTTTTGTTTGTTAGGAAGAAGGATGGTTCCCTGAGAATGTGTGTTGACTACCGTCAGCTTAATAAAGTGACCATTAACAATAAGTATCCCTTGCCTAGAATAGATGATTTGTTTGACCAACTTCAGGGTGCTAAGTTCTTTTCAAAGACCTAAGGTCTAGGTATCATCAGTTGAAGATAAAGGAGGAGGATATCTTGAAAACTGCTTTCCGTACGCGTTATGGGCACTTTAAGTTTTTAGTCATGTCATTTGGCTTGACTAATGCGCCTACTGCATTCATGGATTTGATGAACCGTGTTTTTAAGCCGTATCTAGACCAATTCATTATTGTGTTTATTGATGACATTTTGGTGTACTCTAAGAATCATGAGGATCATGCTAATCATTTAAGGATGACTTTGACAACACTTGAGGAGAACGAGCTTTATGCCAAATTCTCTAAGTGTGAGTTCTGGCTTGATTCTGTGGCTTTCTTGGGCCATGTGGTGACTAGTGACTGCATTAAAGTAGACCCTCAGAAAATTACAGCGGTGAAGGATTAGCCTAGACCCACTAGTGGGACTGAAATTCGTAGTTTCTTGGGTTTGGCAAATTATTACCCAAAGTTTGTGGAAGGTTTTTCGTCAATAGCCTCTCCACTGACACAGAAGATTGCTAAGTTTCAGTGGTCTGAAGCTTGTGAAAGGAGTTTCCAAGAGCTTAAGACAAGGTTGACTTCAACTCCTATTTTGACGTTACCTTCGGGGTCTGGTGGATATGTGGTGTATTGTGATGCTTCTAGAATTGGTTTGGGTTGTGTGTTGATGCAGAACGGTAAGGTGATTACTTATGCTTCGCGTTAGTTGAAGAAGCATGAGAATAACTATCCGACTCATGACTTGGAGTTGGCTGCTGTGGTATTTGCTTTGAAAATTATGCGTCATTACCTGTATGGTGAGCATTGTGATGTTTTTACTGATCACAAGAGTCTGCAATATATCTTCAAGCAGCGAGAGTTGAACCTCAGGCAGAGAAGGTGGTTGGAGTTGTTAAAAGACTACGACTTGAATATTCTGTATCATCCTGTTAAGGCTAATGTGGTTGTTGATGCTTTGAGTAGAAAATCTATGGGCACGTTGGCTTATTTGCGTGCTCATGACATGCCCATGGGGAAATAGATTTGAAGACTCACTAGTCTTGGGGTTAGGCTTGATGAAACTGAAGATGGAGAATTAGTGGGTATCACTACATCACGGTCTGATATTGTAGAAAGGATTAAATTCAAGCAATATGATGATGAACTTTTGGCAAAGCTGAGAGATGGAGTGGAAAGGGGTGAGTACACTTCATTACTGTTGGGACTGGCAATATTGTTCTGCGATTGCAAGGACGATTGTGTGTTCCCAATGTTGATGGTCTTCGACAAGAACTAATGATGGAAGCTCATAGTTCCAAGTATTCGGTTCATCCGGGATCCACCAAGATGTATAAGGATTTGAAACAACACTATTGGTAGAAGAGTATGAAGGTTGATATTTCTAACTTTGTGGCTAAGTGTTTGAACAGTCAATTGGTGAAAGCTGAACATCAAAGGCCTGGTGGCTTAGCTCAGAACATTGAGATTCCTCAATGGAAGTGGGAGATGATAAATATGGACTTTGTTGCAAGTTTACCTCTCACAAGGGCCAAGTATGATTCAATTTGGGTGATCGTGGATAGACTCACGAAGTCTGCCCATTTTATTCCTGTAAAGACGTCATATGCCGCCGCAGAGTATGCCAATTTATATTTGAAGGAGATTTTTAGGTTGCATGGTGTTCCGACATCTATCATATCTGACAGAGGTACGTAATTTACTACTCATTTCTGGAAGACGTTTCAAAAAGGTTTGGGGACTAGAGTGAAACTAAGCACTGCCTTTCATCCTCAAACGGACGGGCAAGCAGAGAAGACTATTCAAACTTTGGAGGATATGTTGCGTGCTTGTGCAATCGATTTTGGAGGAAGTTGGGATGAACACCTACCTTTGGTGGAATTCGCTTACAATAATAGCTATCAATCTAGTATTCAGATGGCTCCTTATGAGGCTCTTTATGGGAGGCGTTGTCGGTCTCCAATTAGTTGGTTTGAACCAACGGAAATAGAGTTGTTGGGTCCTTATTCAATTCATGAGGCAATCGAAAAGGTAAATCTTATTGTTCAACGACTAAAGACCACTCAGAGTAGACAAAAGTCTTATACGGACACGAGGCGTAGGGAATTGGAATTTGCTGTTGGTGACAAGGTTTTCTTGAAGGTGTCACCTATGAGGGGGTAATGCATTTTGGCAGAAAGGGCAAGCTTCGTCCTCGCTACATTGGTCCTTATGAGATTATTAGAAGAGTTGGGAAGGTAGCTTATGAGTTGAGGTTACTGGCTGAGATGTCCATGGTTCATCCGGTGTTTCACATTTCAATGTTGCGGTTGTATAAACCTGACCCTTCTCATGTGTTGAACTATGAAGAGGTTGAGATTGATGAATCCTTGTCTTATGAAGAAGAACCAGTTCAGATTTTGGATTGCCAAGTTAGAAGGTTAAGAACAAAAGACGTTGCATCGGTCAAGGTATTGTGGCAAAATCATAATACTGAGGAAGCTACTTGGGAAGCGGAAGAGGATATGAAGAAGAGATATCCTCACTTGTTCCCTATTTCAGGTATGAGTTAAGTTTTGAGCTATTCGTTCGCAAGTTGATTGTGTGGGTAAAATTCGTGTCCACTATCCTCATTCGAGGACGAATGATCTTAAGGGGGGGGGGGGGGGATAATGTAACACCCCGTAAACTTAAACTAGGTGTGAATTTATAAAAATCTAGTGTTAAGATGATATTTTATCTATATGAATCCATTCTTGATGAATTCGGGTGGAAGATGGTCGTTTTGAAGTCAAACCAACTAGTGAAGTTCTTAAGGGCTTTTAAATTTGCCTAAGTTTTGGTAGGTCTGTCTTTTGGGCGATTTTCATGAAAATGTGTTGCGAATTTTGAAAAAATTCCTGATGAAAGTTGTAGATCTTTGAAATAGATTTCCAACGGTAGGTCTCCCAGCCCAAGCAAAGTTGTGTACAAAGAGTTATGACCGTTTTACTAAAGACTGTCCTTACTGGAAATTTCATGACTTCGACGGAGCAGATCGACGCTCTGTCCTTTGAACAGTCGATTGTGAGGAAAAGAAAGATTTCTCACTGGAAATTTGATGAATTCGACGGAGCAGATCGACGCTCCGTCGTTCTGATCGACGCTCCGTCGTTCTGATCGACGCTCCGTCGTTCTGATCGACGCTCCGTCTTTTGAATCGTCGATTGTGCCTGCCGGGCTAAAAATTTATGAGTTGCAATATTTTAGTTTCTCTTCCATTCTTTTCACTCTCAAAAACCCTAAGGACGAAAATATCTCTCTAGGGCTCCAACACTAAGGTTAGAACATCTTAATCATTGATTATCAATCCTAACAATAAACCCATGATTCTTAACATGCTTTTTGTGATCAAAATCTAGGGTTGCAACATAATTCTTTCCAAAGGTATTCAAGCTAGGGTTTGGGTATTCTTCATTAGAAAAGTGAATTGTTAAACCTTGTTTAACAAATTAAGGTATGTCTCTTTCGAAAACCTTATTTTGGAATGCATGACTTCTTTTCTTCAAAGTTCTTTATTCTCATACAAAACCCTAATGTATGTCTCCTTTGAAAACCTTATTTTGGAATGCATGACTTCCTTTCTTGAAAGTTCTTTATTGAACAAAAAGGGTGAACTTCTCATACAAAACCCTAATGTATGTCTCTTTCGAAAACCTTATTTTGGAATGCATGACTTCTTTTCTTGAAAGTTCTTTATTGAACAAAAAGGGTGAACTTCTCGTACAAAACCCTAATGTATGTCTCTCTTTTAAAAACTTATTTTTGGATGAAAATCACTTCTTGAAACTATTGTTGGAAGTATAAGTTTTATTCAAGATTCTTTAATGAGTAAGCTTTTCATGGTTTCTTGAACCCTAATTCATGTCTAAATGGTGGTTAATGTGTGTGAGGGGACAAATCCATATTAAACCTATATTGTAACAAACCCTATATATATGTATAAGATATTATAAATGTTTCCTTATATGAGAGATGTTTATTAATGTTAGTTAAGAGTTGGTAATGACATTTTCATTGGTGAATTGGGACATGGAAATCTTTGTAAAGAAGTTGTACGTTTTCAAAACATTGATTGGAATAACTGATTCTTTCGATATGGCATAATGAACTTTAATGTTATATATGGTGTGACTGCTGTGAGACAAATTGTGAATCAGCTTCTATGCTATGAACTTTATTGTTGTGCTTGGCCTAGCTACTCGGAAGGAAGGGTAGCCACTATGGATCCTAGTGTGTCATTGCCTAGCCATTCGGGAGGAAGAGTAGCCACCGCTGGGTTCGCTACCCGGGGTGTGATTTATGCCTAGCTATTCGGGAGGAAGGATAGCCACCGAGAATTATATGTTCCGGTATGGTGCGCTATGCGCGATATGCTTGATTCTTTGGCCTGTATTGGCATGTGTGACATTCTTATTCTCTTATGGAATTGGTGATGATTATCTTAATTGATTAAAAAGGTATATGTGAAGTTGTAACTGGACAAGAGGCTTTATAAATGGGTTTTTGATACTTATTATTGAGATACATAAACTGAATAACTGTCCTTACGTTGATTTCATATGATTTTCAAGACTGATTTCTTCATGTATTATTTTTACTTTATTTTCGTATTATTCATTGTCCCCGAGGCACTCACTGAGTACGAAGTACTCAGGCATACCATTGTTGTTTTTGATGGTATGTTAGGTAACGGAGAAGAGCAGGTTCTTGATACTCCCAGTGCTTAGGAAGGACTTGCTGTTGCGGCTAAATTGGTGAGCCCACACATTCGTTCGTGGGACACCCTGTTGATTTACTTATTTATTACATTAGTTTTTCGGGCTGCGTCCCGATGAGTCAGACTATTAATCCTTTATCTTAGAAGCTCGCTAGTATACATTTGTGGGTAGTTATTGATTAAATCTTGGGCACGTTGTTATGTTTGACAAGTATAGATAACTAAAGACTTCCGCTGATTTAATTCTTATATGCGTGATTTGTTTACCTTTATTTTATAAACTGTTGGAGGCGAATGTTGAACCTGGCGGGTTCAAGTATTGTTATTGTGTTGTTTAGGTTCTTCCGATGTTGTTCATGATGTCGGATGCCGGTCACGTCTAGGGTGGGTTTTGGGGCATGACAGATAAAAACTTCTTTAGTCTAAGTTAATCAAAATAGTCCAAGTCCAAATCTTGTCCAAACGGTCCAATAGTCCACGAGTCCATGATCATTTTTTGTTTTAAAAATTAGTTAAGTTCGTCAATTTTTGTCCCAAAAAGTCATTATTTTTCATATTTAAAGGTGTTTTAATATTATACCAGTATATTAGTCCAAAAAGCCATTTTTTCACAAGAGCTTTCCAAAATCTGTTTTAGAGTAAAATGGTTTTTGCGACTCTAAATATGTGATAATCTTAAAGGTTCCAATAAATCATACACAAAATGAATTGAAATACACAAAAACTGAATAGAGCTAGTTGGGCCAATCAAGCCCAACAGAAAAATGAACAAATTAATTTTTTCCGCTCCAATAATGCGTTCCACTGCTTATGCCATCCATGCTAGGGGTAGACTCGATCTAGAATTGTTAGTGGGCCTCGACGGACCCACCAACGTCTAGGCCCTTTTATGAGCGTCTAGGCCTTAGGTCTTTGAAAAGAACTTAGCACCCTGAAGTTCTTTTCATTGTATTCCATTATATAGATGAAAAGAACTTAGCACCCCAACACATGCTTCAGGGTTGATTATTTCTTAAATAATTAACCATATTTCATTGACAATCAACCATATACTATAACTTTATATTTCTTAAATAATCAACCATATTTCATTGACAATCATAGTTCATTATATTTAAAGAGCATAAGCGTGACACGTGCTTCCTAAAAAAAATTGACAATCATGTTGTTGCTACATAATTTAAATTCACGTTGATAGTATTATATCCCGTATTTTTGTACGTCGGATTATTCGTAAGCCGAGGTGGGGTCCACACATCGAGATTTTTTTAGGAACATGTGACAAGTTATAAGAATCACATATGTGAAGTTAAACACAACTCAAGAAGGACCCTTGAGCCAAATCAAAGTGGAAGCCCTCCAAACAAATAATTTTAAGTTACGTTTTTGGGTGATCTGACTTCGGGAGGCCATAACCCCATTGGTATTTGGGAATGTGGGAAAACTCCCAGAATGAAAGTTGTAGATAATTGAATTATATTTCCAAACATAGGTCGTGGGTCCATAGGTGACGTCGGGATAATGAGATACGAACTTTTTAAGGCAGAAAGGTCAGTGGGCTTGGCCCAATCCGGGCCTAACCGGGTTAGGCCCATGACCCATGCCTATTTAAGTGAAATTTCATCCCTTTCTCCTCATTTTTCAGACCAAGAACACCAGAAACATCTGGAAAGAGGGAGAAAAGAGCCTTGGAGAGAAGAAAAATCAATTTTGACCAAAATCTGAGCCCCGAATCCCGAAGCCCATGAAGAGAAAAGTGTTGTACGCTGCGTTGTCTTCAATTTGAGCTAAATATCAACCAAGGAGAAGAATGATAAAGTGGTGGCTGCATGATTAAGGTATGAATAAGGTTCCTTTTCATTGTTAACGAGTTTATTTAGAGTTTTAACGGATTATAACGGAGAGAATAGCCTGATAAATTCGTTTGTTGGTGCTGTGAATTATGGACGAGATTTGAAGAAAACTTTGGATGAAAATAAATGTACTTAACTTGTAAAATGTGGAGGATGTGGTTATTGATGTTGTTAGTGTTAATTTCAGCTTCTTTATGGAAATAAAATTATTAAATAGTTATATCGCAAATTTGGTTGGTTGAGAAATTTAGAAAACAGTGCGCGGGCTGTTTTATGGCATACGTCGGTATTGGAAATGTTGTTAATACTATTGGTATTGTTGTTGATGTTGTTGGTTGTTGAATTGGAATTTCGGGCTAGGCATATAAACAGGGGAAATGCTGCCCGAATTTCGGCAGAATTTAAAAGGGTTTTAATTAAAGCTTCGAGACGAATGTACGACGATGATCCTAATGATATTATGAATGATTCCATATGTAGAGTACGAGGCTACGAATAATTCTTATGCGAGTTTCAAGACGGGAAGTAAGTTGAAAGTCGAGAATCATCTTCCAGGTATGTAAGGCTTACCCTTTCTTTCTTTTGGCATGTCCTAGAGCTAACTAAAGTATGATATGCACCTTGGGGTAACTCTACTCTTTAATTCCGAGTTTGTTTACGATTCTTATTCACTTCTTGATATGAGTATATTTAGTATAGTCGAAATTATTGTATGATTGAATAACGAGCAAAGCATAAAGAGTTCTTGTTATTTTTAAAAAAAGAGGTCTATAAGTATTAATGTCCCTAACTTTCGTAGACGGACTCGGATTGCTGTAAAACGTTCGTAGAGGGTTCTGTAGTAATGATGTCCATAACTTTCTTACGGTAACTCGGATTGACCCGAAACGTGTTCATGATCCTTCAAGTGTCGATTAGTGTACTTATCTATCGAGTCTTAAAAATTGATTTATGTGCATATAGTTTCTCACTACTCTGCTCGTGGATGCCTCAATATGTCCTTCACTGAGCCCGGGCCAGGATATGTTATCGTGCGCACTCCACTGCATTGTTCACCGAGTCCCTCACTAGAGGGCCGGGTACGGTATATATATATATATGATGACATGATGAGATGATGATATGTTATGGCGGCCAGGAGGGCATATGATGACTTCATTCACCGAGTCCCTCACTAGAGGGCCGGGTACGGTATATATATATATATATACATGCATGAGGATATGATAGTATGATGACATGATTTTATCTACCGAGTCCCTCACTAGAGGGCCGGGTACGGTATATATATGTATGATGATATGATAGTATGCTGACATGATGACATGACTTTGTCCACCGAGTCCCATAATGGGCCGGGTACGGTATATGATAATGGTATGCATGATTTTCATTTTAAAAGGCATATGTATTGATGTTTTAAAAGTCATACTTGTTTCTAGTAAATCTCCATTTTGGTTATGATCCTCTTTACGGTATTTCATGCTTTACATGCTCAGTACATATTCCGTACTGACCCCCTTTCTTCGGGGGTTGCGTTTCATGCCACGCAGGTACATACAGATGAGTAGAAGACATTGCTAGAGGCTGTTCCAGCGGGATTGGCGGGCTCCATTTCTTTCCGGAGTGTTGTCAAGTCAGAGTATACATGTTATGATTTTCTTGATTGATGTTAGAGACTTTGCAGATAGGGTCATGTATATAGAAAGTCAGTCTCGTAAGCGGCTCTGTAAGCCGACGTACCATTGTGCATTATGTTACAAATTTATATGATTACAAATTTTACTTAATTTGATTACCACGAAAAGAATGGTTTTGATCAGTTTTCATTATGCATTTCATTTCGTAACTTAAGAGTCCAGTGAGGTTATGAACATAACGAGAGTTATAGGGGTTCGCTCGGCTCTGAGTATGGGGTCGGGTGCCCATCATGCCCTATCAAGATTAGGGTGTGACATGTTCGAAGGGCATCATACCAAAGTCGTACAATTAGGACCAGTGTGTTTCAGACTCAGTGAGGCAAGGGTCAAGGTAATATGAGGAGTAATGAGTTCAGCCAAGGACAGGACACACAGGACATGGCATGGTAGCAAGATTTAAGTTGAGCAACTGGCATGATACGCAAGTGTACAAGAAGGCCTCACACAAAGAACTACAAGCCAAGTATATGTAAGGTAACTGATAGGCGTTTGGGAAAGAGCAAGTAATAGCAATCATCCAAGGCACACAATTCAGAAAGCAAGTCAGTTCCGATATTATTAAGGTATGCCTAAGGCTGCTAGGCATACTCATATGCACACGGCTGTCACTAATTGCTTATACAGTGCAGGTTATCAAGCAAGGTGCACAAATGTGACACTTAACAACGATGTCGGACATGGTATGCGGAGCTAAATTTTCAGAAAAGAGTAATGGAGGGCAGGAACATACATGTGTAAAAAGAAAGAAAGTAATTAGGATAGTATTCATTTACACTTTAGTGCAAGGTTTTGACCGCATGAGTATAGGATCCCAAAAATTCAAAACAAGTGGCTCAAGAATCAGGACACTGAACCAATTAATTATACAAGGCACAGAGGTAAACTGAGTGAAAAATAGCATTCAAAACAAAATGCAGAGACCAAGCATGATAGGAACAATATTCAGAAGAGCATTCAGAGATAAATTCAATCCATATTCAAATATACAGGACATGATGCAGACAAGTGAAAGGACTACATACTTAGGAAAAGGAACTACTCATGCTCAAATAGATAACCTTTTGAACATCCAGAGATAGGATTTGGAACTTCACACAAACTGCAAATGTTCAATGACACCTCATTCTACTCTTTCAGCCAACACTCACAATACTAAAAACAACTGATTTTACTCCCTAAAAATAATTTTTTTTGACTAAAAGAAACTTTGCTTTGAAACTCAAATTTTATCAAGTCCAAAGCTTGCTTTTACTAGTTTTACACACAGCCAAACCTTTTTTTCCCAATGGAAGTATGGGATAGAACCCCTAAAACAACAGCAATATCTAAATTTTCGATGTAGGAATCCCACTTTTACACAGGTTTAGCAAAGGAGGTGGTTGAGATTACACCCAAAGAAATCAATGGCTAAAAATTGGGCAAGCCATTGAGAAATGAGAGATTTAAAGTAAAAATCAAGGAACCTTTAAGGCCATGTTTAGCCAGAAAATCGGGCAAAAATAAAAAAATAAGGACGAGTCTCGTCCTTTTCTGTATTGTCATGCGGCTGAGGTCACAATGCTGACGTCTACATAGCGATAGGATAGTTTTCTTACAGTGGGCGGGGTGGAAGGTAAAGAGAGGCGTTGCGTAGCTAGGGTGAATTTTCGCTAATGGCCCTTACTCCATTCTTTTGTTATATGAGGGCGTATTATGTGCGGATTGGGCCGGGTTAATCCCTTTTTAGGATGTACCTGGCCCTATTTTTTTTTTTTAGTTTCTGAAATTCTTTTTTATGTATTACGCATATATACGTGCGTATATCGAGTGTATATATACTCGTAGGTTAGAATAGGAATTTTAATAAAATAGGTCGTTGTTTGAGGCACACTGTTGTACAAAGAAATGATTAAAACGAGGTCGAATGAAGATGTCATAAAATTAATAAAGCGTTCGAAACTCGTTTTGCAGAAATTGCCATTAATTGACCCTTAATTGAAGGAGGGTTGCAAATTATGACCAATCTTTGTAATAAACTGTAGAAATGTCCCTGCAATTAACTATTTGCAAAATGTAGCCTTATTTTGGTATTTAATTTAACCAATTAAGACTAATTTTCATTGTCGTCCTTAATTAATCTGCCCATGGCTTGGACATTTCAATTAAGGCCATTCGGAATTTAGAATTTGCAAAATTGACCCTGGCTGTATTGAACCATGATTCGGTTAATTATGACGTGGTCATTGATGCAAGATAGCAACAATTAGGCTAAAAATCATAATGTAAAACAATTTTGCCAAAATTAGCATAAACATGCATATATAGTAATAATTCAAAGTTCGAGGGGTGAAAGTGGTAAAATATTTTAATTACACAAATTCCTTGGATATAAATAATAAATAAATTGCCTTTTATCTAATTTTCTCTATTTCCTTAAATTAAACGAACAATTGTTTGAAATTGTTCTGCTACTGGTGAATTATAGAAAATACTCTAAAATTCTATAAAAATGTTGATAAATTTCTAAACAATTAATAAAGCCTTGAAGGTTCCCTATTAATTTATTGAAGTAAAATTTTAACATGAATAATTGTTTATAATTATTCAGAATTTTTGTGAGTGTCTAAGATTATCTTATTTATAATCCAAGGACCCTGGATAAATAAATTAAATTACGAGAGGTTGAAAATCAGGTGTCAACAGCTGCCCCTTCGCTGTTCGGGGATGGCGAGACCATTCCTAAGCAACAAAATTGGACTAGCCTTGGGTTTGACCGACCAGATTCTTTTTACCCTTCAATTCTCATGCAAATCACATAAGTTGTCGGACCTAGGCTGCTGGGTTTTCTATATCTCTCGGGCTATACGAGAGTTCAGAACGGCTGTAGTTTGACTTTATTAAAGACTTTCAAGTGCGTAGCAGAAGAGTCCTGAGATAAACGGTATTGTGCCCGATTTTTCTCGGACATTTCGTTGGAGTGTGGCCGGATCTTGGGTCGTGAGATTGCCTACATATCCATGGCATCTAGGAATCAGTACACATGTAGTTTGACTTGCTGGAGAAGAGCATTTCCTTTATGCGGGAATACTTTCAGATTTTCCCGGTGTGTACCTAACCAACCGCGATTTTTTTATTTTATTTTAAGAAAAGTAAAAACAAATACGTGATGGCTGAGTTAGAAAGTGGGGCTCTCAAGTCCTGGCCGGAGAGCTTGACTTTCATGGGCACCCTTTCTTGGCCTGCTGCATAAGAAAACTTTCACATTAGCTCTACTCTGCAATTTTCTGGATCCGGTTCAGCAGGTTCGCTCTCTCTAGGAGATTATGCATCTGCTTTCAAAATTTAAACATATCATATATATCTTCATGATATTGGCATGAATGGTCCTCTCTGCAACAAAAGTAAACATGCAATGGCAGTATGTAATAAAATGAATGGCCCTTTCGACAGTATCAATGAATGAATGGTCCTCTCGGCGGCATGAATGAATGAATGGCCCTCTCAACAGTATGAATAAATGAATGGATGGACCTCTCGATGGTATGAATGAATGAATGGCCCTCTCGGCATGCATGAATAAATGAATGAATGGCCCTCTCGGCAGTATAAATGAATGAAGGGATGGCCTTCTCGGTGGTACGAATGAATGAATGGATGAACCTCTCAGCGGTATGAATGAATAAGTGGCCCTCTCGGAAGCAGAAAATAAACGTGCAATGGACCTCTCGGTAGCTGGAAATAAACATGCAATGGCCCTCTCGATAGCAAGAAATAAACGACAATGGCCCTCTCGGCAGTAGGAAATAAACATGTAATGGCCCTCTCGGCATGGCATTCTCGGCAGCAGGAAATAAATATGCAATGGCCCTCTCGGTATGGCCCTTTCGGCAGCAGGAAATAAACGTGCAACGGCCCTCTCGACATGGACTTCTCGGCAGCAGAAACCAAACGTACAATGGCCCTCTCGGCAACAGAATATAAATGTGCAATGGCCCTTTCAGCGATAGAAAAGTAAAGAATTGAAAGGATTTTAAAGAATAGAAGAATTGAAAGGAACTAAAAGATACATACATGACCCTTGCGACTGGATGATCTTTCTTTCATTCGCAGGGTGGGTTATGATCCTCATAGTCAGATACACCCCTTCATTTTTGTCATGTCCCTTTTGGTTGAATTATGTCTTTCTGCTCATTCACTTCGACCCTTTTGGCCTGATATGTCTTTGTTATTCACCCTTCGTGTGACCCTTTTGGTCAAACATGCTTTGAGGCTTGCTCATTTCTTACACTTTGGTTGGGTGTATCCTTTCTCATTCGCTTGTGTCGTTGTTCTCGCCAGACTTGTCCTTCATAGTTCTGTCGCTTTGCTGACGGTTAAAAAGGTTGTTCTTCCCAGGCTAGGCCTTTGCGGCCCTATTCCTTTCCTGTTAAGACCTGCATCCATAGAAAAATTGTGAGTTTTCCTAAAAGCTGATCAGCCTTGTTGTCCTCCCATCTGGCGACTTCCCTGGATATCCTTCTGTACCCTCTTGGCCTCGATATTCCAAAAGACGGTTTTGGAGCGCGTTTATACTAACGAGTGTATATATTTTCTTGAAAACAACAATATCAATTAGCAAAATACATTGTTCTACATATGCATGTTCGTTATTATATATTTATTTATTTATTTATTTGAAAAATCTTTTGTCATGACATGTGACTTTGAGTACGGTCTTTCGAATCCCTCGGGAGGTACTACAACTGATTCCCGAACATGGTGGAAGGATCTCAAAACCTTTCTTGAAAATTCTGTCTCAGTTGGGGCTTTCCTTGAGTGGACCCCACTGCTTTATATTATATATATATATATATATATATATATATATATTTGAAAAATCTTTTGTCATGACATGTGACTTTGAGTGCGGTCTTTCGAATCCCTCGGGAGTTATGACAACTGATTCCCGAACTTGGTGGAAGGATCTCAAAACCTTTCTTGAAAATTCTGTCTCAGTTGGGGATTTCCTTGAGCGGACCCCAAGACTTTTTATCGTGCGGGAAATTTTGAGGTCCCTCAAAAATTCTGCCCCAATATAGGGTCTTATTTTGTTATCTACATGTTGATTGTCCTTGATAGGAATTTTTGAGATCTTCTCAAAATTTCTGCCCCAGTGTGGGGTTGACGCTGGCCAGTCCTCGTAGTTTGATCTCACTAATTCTATCCCACTTCATTGCCTCTGGGTTTTTTTTAATGGTTTTTGAATTTTTCTTTTGTGACAACCGAGCTCGAAAGCACATATGTATCCTGTTGCAGCAGGAATTCAGGTCGAACACAGATCGGGATAAATTAATTGAGTTTTTAGTTTTCTTTTCTAATAAAGCAACCGGGTCCGATATGGACTGCCTACGTATCCCACCGTAGTAAAGTCAAGTCATTGCGTAGTTCATTACATAGACGATTTGTCTTTCCCTTATTCTAATACGAATACAAGTAGAAGATACGGTTATTAGGAAATAAAAATACGATTACAAGCATATGAAATCCTAAATGTAGTATCTTTTGAGCGTGTCCGCGTTGATGGCCTTGCGCCACTCTTGTCCATCCATCTCTGCTAGGACTATGGCTCCTCTTGAGAGTACTTTCCTGACCATATAAGGCCCCTGCCAGTTAGGCATGAATTTTTCTTTATATTCTTCTTGGTGAGGGAAGACTCGCTTAAGCATGAGCTGTCCGATTTGGAAGATCCGATTTCTGACCTGCTTGTTGAAGGCTCGAGACATTCGTTGTTGGTATAGTTTTTTGCGGCATACTGCCACCATTCTCTTCTCCTCTATCAAGCCAGTTGTTCATAAGAATTTTTAACCCATTCTGTATCTTGCAGCTCTGCTTCTTGGATTATTCAGAGCGAGGGGATTTCCACTTCTGCGGGTATGACCAATTTTGCCCAGGTGGAAGTGCGGGTAGTAGTTTGGTATCCCAATAAGGCATAAGGTAGCTATTTGTGCCATAGTTGTCAATCATCTTCCTTAGGATTCTCTTGATGTTTTTATTGGCGGCTTCTACGGCCCCATTCACTTGTGGTCGGTAGGCGGTAGATTTCTAGTAGGTTATCTTGAATTGTTTGCAAATATCCTTAATCAAATGACTGTTTAAATTGGCACCATTGTCTGTTATGACGGACTCCGGTACACTAAACGGGCATATCAGATTGTTTTGACAAACTCGGCCATGACTTTCTTGGTCACTGACTTGTAGGAAGTGGCTTCCACCCATTTAGTAAAGTAGTCAATGGGGACTAAAATGAAATGGGCCCTATGACGTCCATCTTCATGCTACGAAGGGCTATGGTGAGCTGTTACACCTCGTACTTTCGGAGAAGCACTTATTAAATTTGAAAGTAAGTATGTCGAGCTATGGCTAAGTAAAACAATTTTGGATTATGAGAAATGAAGCATTATCAAGTATGATCAATGATAAATATCATGTATAGAGAATTTCAAAAGATTCCGGGACCAAGTAAAGCGAAAAAAATAAGTTTGCCGAAATTTAGGAAACAAAGTTGGCAGAATTCTGGACAGAATTTTGGGTCAACTTTGGAGGGGTATATCTCCAAGTATATGAAGATTTTTAAGGTGTTTCAAAAGCCTAAAATAAAGTTCTTCGAGCTTAGTTTCCAAGGTAATAAACTGTTCGTCAATGCGACATCAGAGCAGGGAGTTATGGACATTATAAGTTAGGCGGACGGAGCAAAAAACATTGCTACAGTCACCGGGTGCTACAGTAATCCGACTCAACGCGCACCTATAAATACCCCTCTAACCCATTAATTTTCATCATTTTCTCATCCCCCAGACTTTTTGAGAGTTCTAGAATTCTCCATAACATTCCATCATCTTCTATGACACTCCATAATTGTTATATCCCGCATTTTGCGCATTCGGATAATTCAAGACAATTACGGGAGGTTGAGTGCAAGCCTACATTTTAACCTTGATTAACACACAAATTTTTTATAAGAGTTATGGATGCGGAAATATCGAGGAAGGCTAGGGGCAAAATTGGAAATTTGAAAAAAAAATAGTTTTCATGAATTACAATTTGTCATGAAGTGATTGGGCTTGGAAAGATTAGAAAAAAAAAGAAAGAAAGAGGAGAGGCCTAACACAAGGGCTTGGCCGGCCATGAAGAGAAAGAAGGGGTCCAAGCCCATTTGCTAATTTAAGTCATGAAATAAATAAGACAAAAGGGCCATAATTCAAGAACATTCAAGAAAAAAAAAAAGAGCAACAAGAGGGGCTAGGTTCGGCCATGGAGGAAAAAATGGCCCCCTTGAAATCTTGTCCAAAAAAATTATTTCTCCTAGCATTTCTACTAATTCAAGGGTCCTCTCCAACGTGGCATAATCATTGAAACAAGAAAACCGCTCTTTGTTGCAAAATCACAACTCTAGCTAAGTGGAGAAGTTGAGAAGAAACGGTAAGATTTAATCCTCTTTTATATGTTATAAAGGGTTTGTTTATGTTGGAGTATGTACAAATGGATAGAATTCATGAAAATATGGAAGTTTTCATGGTGGTTGTGTGTATATGCATGTGGCCGTGTATATGTATATATTGTGTAGGCAAGATGAATCAATTTTATGTAGCATTCTAGTTGTGGTTGTTGTGGACTCTACATTGAAAATGGAAGTTTGATGATTTTGGTTGAAGTTGTGAATGTTGGATATGGGTCGTGTGTGTGTGTTGTGTGTAGGGAGGATGGAACAATTTCTATGTAGGATGTTAGTTGATGTAGTTATGTATTTTGTGATGGAAATGAGAATTTGATAACTTAAATTGATGTTGGAATTGTTATGGGCTGATTTGGAAGTTAATGTGACTCTAGTATCATTTCTTGTATTTATGAAAATAATGTAGTTAACATGATAATTGTTAATGTGGTTCATGAATTTAGAAGACAAAAATGTATTGGGATTGTCATTGTTGGAAATTGGAGAACTCGGGTGGAGTATGGTTTTGGTGGAAATGTTGGAATATTGTGTAGATTGTGTAAAATATTCTTGAATCATGCTTGAACGATCTTGAATTAGTAAATGAATATGTAAGCGTTGATATTGGTTCGAATGTACGTAGTTGAATTGAATATTGATGAACTATGTAGAAAAGAAGATTACTTATGTTAGAATGCATTTTGAATGGATGGTTGATGTTGTTAGTATGATCCTTGGTATTGTTGTTGATGTTTTGGCCGAGTTGAATTCTCGGGGTTGGTGAATTTATAGGGGAGATGCTGCCCAAATTTCTGTAGACAAGTGTTACTTAAGATTGAATACCTAAATGCTTATGGTTAATGTTTGGTATTTGTGACCAATTGTAGATTTTGGGAAGTTCGGAACTTGAGTTTGGATTAGCGTAAGAAGCGAGTAAGGTATGTAAAGCTCAACCTTTTTTTCTTTTGGCATGTCCTAGTCACAATAGGCTATGATGCAAGCCTCGGGGGAAACTCTATTCGTAGAAATCCGAGCATAATTTTGACCCCTACTCATTTCAATGTAATTGAATTATGAACCTTATGTTTTGACATGCTTTGATGAAAAATAGTTTAAACACTTTTTACTTCTAAAAGAGTCTTGTGTCATGACACGTCCGTAACTTTTACAAATAAAAATCGGATTACTTTGAAACGTTCGTAGATGACTTCATAAGGCCTAATGTTCGTAATTTATGTACGCCACCTCGACTTGATCCGAGGTGGGCCCACAATTTCCGAAACCTTCTTGAATTGTTCAATTTGATCTATTTCCGCACGATAATTAAAAGAAACCTTTGGTTATTGTTCCGACTACTAAACGATAGTTGTTTTAATTATTCCAATGAACCCTATGATATATTTTAATATATATATACAAACGATCTCAGAAGTTTCTTTGACATAATCCGTCGTAACATCCGAAAGGTACGCACCATGACTACCGTCTGATTTCTTTTTTAAATGACCTATCATTCGGACTGTTCTATCGAGTATTTCTAAACATTTTATGATGCATATAGTTTCTGACTACTCTAGTCGTGGATGCCTCAGTGCTTCCTTCACTGAGCCCGGGCCAGGATATGTTATCACGCGTATTCCACTGCATTGTTCGTCGTGCCTCAATGTGAGGGGGCAGGTATGACACGTACATGGGTTCTGGAGTTATGCTGTGCCATTTACATATCTTCTAACATTTGATGATATGATATGATATGTGCACACTCTGATATTTGATATGATATGGCAATCTGATATGTTATGATATGTTACGGAGCTATTCCCTACTCTGCAGTTATGCTGTGTTGTGGCACCAGTGATGGGGTGGCGACCACGTTCTATCCACCGTGTCCCATAATGGGGCCGGATATGGCATATGTTCTTACATGCATTACCTATGTTTTATGAGTAAGCATTTTGATATTCCGATTATTGCACTTATTTTCTGTACTCCCTGTTCAGGTTATGATTCAGTTTATCGTATTTCATGCTTTACATACTCAGTACCTATTCCGTACTGAACCCCTTTCTTCGGGGGCTGTGTTTCATGCCGCGCAGGTACACCCAGGTAATGTGAAGTTATTATAGAGGACATCCCAGCAGAGTTGGCAAGCCCCATTTGCTCCCGCAGTGCTGCCGAGTCAGAGTTTGTATGTGTGCTTCTTCTGGATTGATGTTAGAGACTTTGCAGACAGAGTCGTGGGTATAGTATGTCAGTTGTGTAAGAGGCTTCATCAGCCGATATGTCATTCTGTATTATATGTTAAATTCTATATGATCAAAAGTTCTGTTTGATTTGGAAAGCATCGAAAAGAATATTTGAGAGTTTATTATGTATTTTATCTTTATTTGATTTAAAAGTCTACTAAGATTATGTGTGCCCTAAAGGTCTGTGGGTTCGCTCGGCTCCGGATGTGGGGCCGGGTGCCCATCACACCCTAGTGGAATTAGGGTGTGACAAAGTGGTATCAGAGCCAGGTTTGTCCTAGGGGTTGTCTGCAAAGTCGTGTCTAGTAGAGTCCTGTTTATGGTGTGAAGCGCGCCACATTTATAAACAGGAGGCTATGGGGCATCTAGGGATTGTTGACCTTCTTGCTATCTTAGATCGTGCGATAGAGCTAAGTCATAGGAAATTGAAATTCCTTATATGAGCTTTACATAAGACGGGAGAAGGTAAGGGGTGACATGGAAAGTCATAAAGGTGAGTCTTGATGTATTTGTTCTGTTATTTGAAATTGAAAGTTCAGGATGGTTGGAATGTGTTATACAGCTGTATGCTCTACAAGGTATTGTTGATATTTGTGGCGTACAGATTTTGCATAATAAGGATGGTAAATGAGACTCGGTCAAATTTTTCAAAATGTGGTCAGTCAACCAGGTATACCTAACAGGAAGAAGCATGGAAAGAAAACATCGTAAATAGACGATAAGTGGGATGTGACATTTTAGAGAAGCTACAGATTTGGGCACGACGTGAAGAACGATTGTAAGAAAGATGATTAACAGTTCGAAGAGTTAAAAAGGGATAAAAAATTGAGGTTAGTAAGAACAAGGTGTGTTGGATGATTCAGAGAAAGTTAACAATCAGTTCTGCTGTAGATTAATATGTACGGATGGTAAGAGGAAATCTGGACATACGGATACCTGAGTACTTATAGGTAATGGCGACGAAGGTATGTCCACCACCATCAGTAATCTGGAAGCCCAGGACAGGCAATAATCATACACATAAGTGAAAAGGGTATAATAGTAATTGTACAAAGAAGGACGTAATACGAAAATGCCTCGGAGCCTGTAAGACCTCGACTGGCCTCAAATCATGTAATAAAGGCCATATGAGAAAGCGGACGCGATTATATCAGTATTAAGGCACCGGATTCCACCAAAGTTTCGAGGTTAAGCGTGCTAAGGGGGGAGCAATTTTAGGATGGGTGACCCCCTGGGAAGTATGTAAGAAATCCCAAAGATTTAGCCATAAGAGACAAACGAAAAGCTAGGATAGTCTGAGTGAAATTAGAGTATACAGGATGGTTGGAGACCATGAAAGGCCACACAGCACGCGACAGGCTAGATTAGAAGAGAGATAGGAAGTACGCCACAACTTGGAATTAGGACAGGCTTGAATAGCGTTTGGACGTATTTTGTGGGCTAGTTGGTAATAATTATATATGTATGTATGAATGCGTACGACATCCCATATGTGATCGTATCGGCGGACATGTGAGTCCCAACAACCGGCACTACGGTGTGGAAGGCGTTAGTTGAGTAAGGGTACCGAAGCTTAAATGATAATAGAAATAAATGGTGCTAGTGCTATAAGGCAAGCTGTTATTATTTTCATTACAGGCTAAGACTGGAAAGGTTATAATACAACGACATTTGAAAAAGAAAGAGAGTGAGTAGATGGAAGACAAAGAGACCAAAATGTCGGAAAAAAGATAAGAAATCCCGGTAAGGGAAGCTCGAGAGAAATTACCGGCAAAGTACGAGACTATTTGAATAAAAATTCGAAGATAGGCATATGAAAAAGATAAGATGCGATCATATGGAGCAAAATAGGAATGTGTGAAGTTCGAGAACCAATTTCAAAAAGTGTGACTAAGGAAATAGTGACTACGACAAGGAATGTGAAGTAAGAAAAAGAACGATAAAGCCTTGTGACGATGACAGGAGATTTGGCACATAAAGGGACAATATGCAGTCGCGTTAATGTGGTTACCTCAGACGTAAAAGTGTTCTCCTGAAAGGATGATCTAAAAGTGAAACAGATTTGCGAGCTTAAAGTGAAAATTTCGTAAACTTCAGAGTCGATGCCACAAAGGGCAAAAGCAGAAGAGTGTTCGAGGAGGAAGGAAATTAAGGAAGGTTAAGGATGAAAGTAGGAAAAATATACGAATGGGATAGTCCAAGGAAGAGAAGAACCTTTGGAAATAGAACAATTGGGAATCTTTAATTATAAGAGTAAGAGGGAATACTTTGACGAATTAGCGATGGGAACCTGGTTACGCACCAAGGAAAGAACAAGTGTAATGGGTTGACACTATTGACTGGGAGACTAATGATATGGAATGAGAATTCATGCGAAGTTCGACAGATTTGATTTTGGAGGAAATGGGATGAAGTACAAGGAACGAGCTAGGGAGACCGCTCGATCATAGTGTCATAAGCATAATTAAAAGCTCAATGAGTAAAGATAGAGAGAGTGTAAACTGTATGGACTTTGTGCTCAGAGCAAAAGTAGTGGACGCTAAAAAAGTATGGATGCACAGCTGCAGTACGAGCGTACAATTAAGGAGACTTACGAGCAAATAAACTAAATGTGCGCGAGGATGAATAGTAGATAGGAAGCTGAAGGAATATTGACAAATAATGATATAGACGAGAAGAAAAAATGAAAACCTATGGTAAGAAGTTTTGATATGTTATGCACAGAATCGGAAATATAGACGAGGAATGAGGTAATTATCGTAGCCGAAAGTACTCGAAGACTGTTGACACACAAGGAGCCCCTTAAAGGGGGGGGGGGGGAGAACATATGATATTAGGCCAAAAAGGAATCATAACATTATCAAACGCCAGAAAGGGAAATTTATTAGCTCAGGACCAGAGTCCGAAATATGTCGGCGCATCAAAAGGATACATGGAAGGAGTAGAAACAAATTGACAATGGATGTACCGTGAAGCCGACATAAAGGGCAAAGAATGAAAAGAGTACCAAAGGAAACACTCAAGGTGGGCGTAACTAATTGGCTATGAGTCGGGGATATGGTGCAGTACGCTAAATATATTGGAAAAGAATCATATGAGTTTGAAAACTTTAAATGGAGACATAGAAGGGA
Organism: Lycium barbarum; assembly: GCF_019175385.1. NCBI lineage: Eukaryota > Viridiplantae > Streptophyta > Magnoliopsida > Solanales > Solanaceae > Lycium > Lycium barbarum. The sequence goes on from NC_083342.1 coordinate 95,269,335, forward strand.
ATATAAATAGATAATGCTATGGGAACACCCTGAAGGAGGGATATGACAGGAGAATGATAACAAGTAACTTAAGAGGATGTTACAAAGAATAGCAATAGTATGTGGATTAAAGGCCAAGATGTTTGCTGTAGAGTTATTCGTTAATGATAGTACGACTTATAAGTGACCAAGGAAAAAGGATACAATATGATAGAACAAACGAACTTTGGTACGAACGGCATGTGTAGAACAGAATAAACCAGGAGATGAAAAGAATATGTCTGAGATCGAATACACTTTATACGAATATGCGAGAGTGGTTATGCAACTTATGAATATTTGTACGTTAAGTAAGCCAAGTGAGTGAGTACTTGATAAGGAGAAGTAAGGATTCAATAATAACAATATAGTTATGATATTTTGGATGCGATATAGAAAAAAAAATGCAGAGATGGTTTAAACCAAGTTACCAAGATAGAGTCGATACTAAGGGCAAGTAGAAATTAATCAGGGTTGAATCAAAGACCCCTCCTGATACTGATTGTAAGATAATTGAGAGAAGTCAAGGAAAAACGTAGAGAGTGGTGAAATAGGTATTTCTTGAGCTAACATGCGTATTTTCACATGTCCTCGTAAATATTATGACCTAATGAGTGACACAAAGTTAAGAGCAAAACCGCGGAGAAAGGGCAATAGAAGAATTTGAATTAAAGGCAAAAGAGTGACACGAGGTAATAGGTCTAAGGTATGACAAGTTAAATTAAGGAAATTATGGAATGATTTAAGCAGGACGATCAGGACTAAGTAAAGTTATACCTCCAGAAGGTAGTGAGATTTCACAAGGTTTCCACATCTATTATATCGGACAGAGGGCCTAGTGTATAATGACTTCTGGAAATCTTTTCGGAAGGAATTGAGGACACAAGTAAGTCTTAGCACAACATTAACTTTTAACTGACGGACAGGCTAAGTGTGTTATCTAGACGTTAGGAGGTAAGTTGTGAGCCGTGTCATTGCTTTCAGAGGCAGCAAGAATGGACACTTGCCATTTGTTGAGTTTACTAGTAATAATAGCCGCCGCTCTAGCATTCAGAAGACACTGTATAAGGCTCTGTATGGCAAGAGGTGTGCGCTATCACTTGACTGGTTTAATAGTGATAAGGCTAAGTTACTTGGCACGGATATAATTCAATGGACAGTTGATAGGGTGAAACTTATTCAGGAACGGCTATTAGCAGCTCGGAGTCGACAGAAATCATACGCAGACGACCGACGTCGATATTTAGAGTCCAAGTCGATGATTGGGTACTTCTAAAGGTGTCATATGTGAAGGGCGTTATGAGGTTCGGCAGAAAAAGGAAAGCTCAGCCGAGATATATGGGACCTTATCAAATCGTTCGTAAGGTAGGCAAGATTGCTTATAAATTAGACCTACCATCTAACTTAGAGATGGTACATCCAGGGCTCCACGTAACTATGCTTTGTAAATGCATTAGTGATCCTTCCAGAATATTTCTCGTGGAAGACATCCAGGTGACAAAGGAATTGTCCTACGAGATACAACCAATAGCCATACCGGATTATCAAGTGAGGAGATTGCGTAATAAAGACGTGGCATCCGTTAAAGTATTATGACAGAACAATAATAGGAAGGAATTGAAGAGGAGACGAAGAAGGAATAACCCACCTATTTCCTATACCCACAGGTGCTCAAAATTCCTTAGTTGGTTGTGACGGTGAATGAATGAACTGTATATGGTAACTATAAAAAGAAACTCCCCCAAAATGCTCATAGGTCCCGATAAGGCTAATTTAACATTCGATGACGAATATCCCGCATTTTGCGCATTCGGATAATTCAATAAAATTGCGGGAGGTTGAGTGCAAGCCTACATTTTAACCTTGATTAGCACACAAGTTGTTTATAAGAGTTATGGATGCGGAAATATCGAGGAAGGCTAGGGGCAAAATTGAAAATTTGAAAAAAAAATAGTTTTCATGAATTACAATTTGTCATGAAGTGATTGGGCTTGGAAAGATTAGAAAAAAAAAAAAGAAAGAGGAGAGGCCCAACACAAGGGCTTGGCCGGCCATGAAGAGAAAGAAAGGGTCCAAGCCCATTTGCTAAATTAAGTCATGAAATAAATAAGACAAAAGGACCATAATTCAAGAACATTCAAGAAAAAAAAAAAAAGAGCAACAAGAGGGGCTAGGTTCGGCCATGGAGGAAAAAATGCCCCCCTTGAAATCTTGTCCAAAAAAATTATTTCTCCTAGCATTTCTACTAATTCAAGGGTCCTCTCCAACGTGGCATAATCGTTGAAACAAGAAAACCGCTCTTTGTTGCAAAATCACAACTCTAGCTAAGTGGAGAAGTTGAGAAGAAACGGTAAGATTTAATCCTCTTTTATATGTTATAAAGGGTTTGTTTATGTTGGAGTATGTACAAATGGATAGAATTCATGAAAATATGGAAGTTTGCATGGTGGTTGTGTGTATATGCATGTGGCCGTGTATATGTATATATTGTGTAGGCAAGATGAATCAATTTTATGTAGCATTCTAGTTGTGGTTGTTGTGGACTCTATATTGAAAATGGAAGTTTGATGATTTTGGTTGAAGTTGTGAATGTTGGATATGGGTCGTGTGTGGGTGTTGTGTGTAAGGAGGATGGAACAATTTCTATGTAGGATGTTAGTTGATGTAGTTATGTATTTTGTGATAGAAATGAGAATTTGATAACTTAAATTGATGTTGGAATTGTTATGGGCTGATTTGGAAGTTAATGTGACTCTAGTATCATTTCTTGTATTTATGAAAATAATGTAGTTAACATGATAATTGTTAATGTGGTTCATGAATTTGGAAGATAAAAATGTATTGGGATTGTCATTGTTGGAAATTGGAGAACTCGGGTGGAGTATGGTTTTGGTGGAAATGTTGGAATATTGTGTAGATTGTGTAAAATATTCTTGAATCATGCTTGAACGATCTTGAATTAGTAAATGAATATGTAAGCGTTGATATTGGTTCGAATGTACGTAGTTGAATTGAATATTGATGAACTATGTAGAAAAGAAGATTACTTATGTTAGAATGCATTTTGAATGGATGGTTGATGTTGTTAGTATGATCCTTGGTATTGTTGTTGATGTTTTGGCCGAGTTGAATTCTCGGGGTTGGTGAATATATAGGGGAGATGCTGCCCAAATTTCTGTAGACAAGTGTTACTTAAGATTGAATACCTAAATGCTTATGGTTAATGTTTGGTATTTGTGACCAATTGTAGATTTTGGGAAGTTCGGAACTTGAGTTTCGATTAGCGTAAGAAGCGAGTAAGGTATGTAAAGCTCCACCTTTTTTTCTTTTGGCATGTCCTAGTCACAATAGGCTATGATGCAAGCCTCGGGGGAAACTCTATTCTTAGAAATCCGAGCATAATTATGACCCCTACGCATTTCAATGTAATTGAATTATGAACCTTATGTTTTGACATGCTTTGATGAAAAATAGTTTAAACACTTTTTACTTCTAAAAGAGTCTTGTGTCATGAAACGTCCGTAACTTTTACAAATAAAATCGAATTACTTTGAAACGTTCGTAGATGACTTCATAAGGCCTAATGTTCGTAATTTATGTACGCCACCTCGACTTGATCCGAGGTGGGCCCACAATTTCCGAAACCTTCTTGAATTGTTCTATTTGATCTATTTCCGCACGACAATTAAAAGAAACCTTTGGTTATTGTTCCGACTACTAAACGATAGTTGTTTTAATTATTCCAATGAACCCTATGATATATTTTGATATATATATACAAACGATCTCAGAAGTTTCTTTGACATAATCCGTCGTAACATCCGAAAGGTACGCACCATGACTACCGTCTGATTTCTTTTTTAAATGACCTATCATTCGGACTGTTCTATCGAGTATTTCTAAACATTTTATGATGCATATAGTTTCTGACTACTCTAGTCGTGGATGCCTCAGTGCTTCCTTCACTGAGCCCGGGCCAGGATATGTTATCACGCGTATTCCACTGCATTGTTCGTCGTGCCTCAATGTGAGGGGGCAGGTATGACACGTACATGGGTTCTGGAGTTATGCTGTGCCATTTACATATCTTCTAACATTTGATGATATGATATGATATGTGCACACTCTGATATTTGATATGATATGGCAATCTGATATGTTATGATATGTTACGGAGCTATTCCCTACTCTGCAGTTATGCTGTGTTGTGGCACCAGTGATGGGGTGGCGACCACGTTCTATCCACCGTGTCCCATAATGGGGCCGGATATGGCATATGTTCTGACATGCATTACCTATGTTTTATGAGTAAGCATTTTGATATTCCGGTTATTGCACTTTTTTTTTGTACTCCCTGTTCAGGTTATGATTCAGTTTATCGTATTTCATGCTTTACATACTCAGTACCTATTCCGTACTGACCCTCTTTCTTTGGGGGCTGCGTTTCATGCCGCGCAGGTACACCCAGGTAATGTGAAGTTATTATAGAGGACGTCCCAGCAGAGTTGGCAAGCCCCATTTGCTCTTGGAGTGCTGCCGAGTCAGAGCTTGTATGTGTGCTTCTTCTGGATTGATGTTAGAGACTTTGCAGACAGAGTTGTGGGTATAGTATGTCAGTTGTGTAAGCGGCTTCATCAGCCGATATGTCATTCTGTATTATATGTTAAATTCTATATGATCACAAGTTCTGTTTGATTTGGAAAGCATCGAAAAGAATATTTGAGAGTTTATTATGTATTTTATCTTTATTTGATTTAAAAGTCTACTATGATTATGTGTGCCCTAAAGGTCTGTGGGTTCGCTCGGCTCCGGATGTGGGGCCGGGTGCCCATCACACCCTAATGGAATTAGGGTGTGACAATAATCCTCCATAATCCTTCCTAACCTTCCATAATCTTCCAAAACCTTACCATATCATCAAGAGACATCAAAACCTCAAGGAAAATCTATGGAAGACAATTGTTCTTGTTTCTCTTCAAGGTGGTGATAAACTTAATCTTGGAAAGGGGTGAATAAAATGAAGTTCTTCCACTATAAGATATGTTTTTCCTATTATTATTTACATGACTGAGATGATGTAAAGGTTTAGCAATTCTTAGAAAGGAAAGAATCATGGGATAAAAATCATAAAGAGTTGAATTAAAGTTGATGGTCATGAGGTGAGCTTGAAAGAGAATTTTGGATTAATTTGAGATTAAATTAAATATAATTCTTTGATTATGGTATTATGGATGTTGTTATGGTTGGTTTGAAAATTGGAGAACCATCGTGTGAGATGTTTTATGGAATATATTGGTATTGATATTGTTGTTGATGTGTTGTATTGTTTGGGAGTTATTTTGGTATTTGGAGGAAGTAAAGAATATAAGGGAGATGCTGCCAGAATTTCGGCAGATTCTAATAAGATTTCATTTGAATACTTGAGACAAGTGTATGATATTGAGCCTAATGATATTATGGATGGTTAACGTGTGGAGTTGCGAGCTTGGCAGAATAAACGTTGAACGACTAAGGCGACCGAAAGATATTAAGGCTCGTCCCTTTCTTTCAAAGGCATGATTCGTATGTTATGATTTCATAAATCTTTCCATAACACCCTTGTTTCTAAAATTTAGAAGTTCATGATTCAAGGGCATGACTCCTTTTCTGATAATCCATAAATGCTTTCCAAAATGTCCGTATTTTCCAAACCAGATATTTATGGTTCTGTAAGCTCTTATGACAACAACAATGGACATGATTTTACAATGATAATGATGATGTCAAATATGATAATATTTCTATGATGATCATGATGACGATGATTTCATTTTTAAGAATCCCAAGCTTATGAGTTCAATTTGAATATGAGAATGTTGAGCTACTTCTTGATTTTCTCCATTTTATTCATTGATGATGACCCTACTTCTAAAGGCTCCAAAGTGTAAAAATTGACGCTTTATCAGATTTGTGATCTTATTCTATGTTTTCCTTGATGTTATTCTTCATTGATAGTCTCACCTCATAATGCTAGTTCCTTCAATGTGAGACATGACGATCATGATGTTCCATAATACAATCGGAGGTTACTGACTTTATGTCACTCCGATAGAGTTATAGATTTTGATTGGACTCTCATGCATGCTTTATGTATATGTATGATTACACCGTGCCTATATGACCGGGCAGCACCACTACGGTAGGCGTAGTGGGCAGCTATGAATAAGGATAATAACACCGTGCCTAGGCGGCCAAGCAGTACCACTGTGATGGGCATAGTGGGCGGCTATGGATAATGATAATAACACCATGTCTATATGGCACGGGCAGCACCACTAGTGGGCGACGTGAGATAATTACCCCGGACGCGGGCTAATGATGTTATTTGATTCAGACAATTTATGTATGTATGTGTAATATAGTTAAAAGGTAAAGGTGAGCATGTATGATTCCGCCTTAAAAGGAAAGCAGTTATAGTTATACTTTCTTCCTACGTCTTCTATACTTCCTTATTATGTTATCATACATGTCTTACATACTCAATACATTATTTGTACTGACGTATTTTCTTGTGGACGCTACGTTCATGCCCACAGGTAGATGGATCTGAACCGTAGGTGCTTTATCAACGGATTCTTAGGAGCACTCCACTTACTTCAGAGCTGCAGTCTATCTGATATTGGTTTTTATGATCACATGTATTCCATGTAGAGGCTCGTAGACATGTGTGTACAGTTAGACATTTCATAACCCTACCGGTTCATATTGTGTATAGTATTTTAGTATCCTTGTCGGCTGGTGATGCTAGGTATAATTGTTGAAGATTATATATAGATGTGTCGTTATATTGCAATATATGTCCCTACAGATTATGATGTCGATGAGCTATCTTTATGGTCCACCCAGAAATGATTATGAGATATATGTTTAGAGTTTCTCAGTATGTTAGCTCCGAGTGCTCGTTATGGACCTCTAGTTAGGTCGTGACATGAGCTCATCGCGTGTAACTCGGTAAAAGGAACCTTGATTAAATCCTGTGTATCTGTCATTGATAGCATCTGTATGAATTTGCATCCAGTAGTATCCTGTCCTTAGGATTTTCTTTGCAAGGACGAATCCATTCATGTGAGGGCCGCATGCCTCTGCGTTCACCTCCCTCAGCAAAGTTTTGTAGCTTCTTCGGTGTCCACACACCTGAGTAAGCCGAGTTAGGGTGTCTTTTTGTACAATACTTCCTTGTTCAGAAAGAAACTATTGGCCAGCGTTCTGATAGTCTTTCTCTGATTTGCTGAAACTCTCTAGGGGGTATTCTCCCTTCTCCAAGTATGTTTTGATGTCAGCGTACCATGGTTGGCCATCTGGTTCGGTCTCGACGTGGGCGCAGTGAGCCTGTTCTTCCTTTATTATGATCTCCAGAGGGTCAATATGAGTGCTTTCGGGATACTGGATCATGGAGGATATCATAGCTAACGCATCCACAAACTTATTTTGGGATCTCGGGGTATGCCTAAAGTCGATGTTCTTGAATCTTCCACATAGTCTTTGCACAAAATTCACATATGGGAGTATCTTATTGTTTTTGCTCGCCGAACTTTCTTTTACTTGATTTATGAGCAAACCGGAGTCCCCGATTACTAATAACTCCAGTATGTTCATCTCTAATTCCATCTTGAGGCGAAGGACGCTGGTTCATACTCCGCCATGTTGTTAGTACACCTAAAGTTGAGCTTCGCGGCCACCGAATAATGTTGTCCTGTTTTCAATATCAACACTGCTCTGAGGCTTGATTCTTTGTAATTGACTTCCCAGTCAAAGAACAGCTTCCACCCTGTGTATGGTTCTGTCAATTCTTTCTCCATAGCTAGCACCTTCTCATCTAGAAGAAAGTTCATAGAGGCTCAAGCTCGTTTTCGACGGGGATTTCTGCCAGTAGGTCGGCCATGGCGTGTCCTTTGATTGCCTTTTGTGCTGCGTATATTATGTCAAATTCACTTAACAACATCTGCCATTTATCCAACATTCCCATTGGCATCGGTTGCCTAAAAAAATATCTCAATGGATCCATTTGAGATATGAGGTGGGTGGTGAACACCGAGAGGTAGTGCCTCAGCTTCTGAGCGATCCAAGTCATAGCAGCGCAGGTCTTTTCTACGAGCCTGTACTCGCAAGATGTAAACTTCTTGCTCAGATAGTAGATGCGATGTTCCTTTTTCCTTCTTCGTCATGCTAGGTCAGCATACAATTCGTCACACCCCGACTTTACGAGGGTGTGATGGGCAGCCGACCCCATATCCGGAGCCGAGCGAACCCGCTGACTCTTGTTACATACTTAACTTCCTTAGACTCTTATATCAATAAAAATGGAAAACATAGTAAAACTTTCAAGAGATTTTTTTTTCTTTTTTTCCATCGTATTCAAATCAAACAGAATCTGTAATCACATGGACTTTATGATATAACATATTATCGACACTCTATACCCACGACTCTGTCTGCAAAGTCTCTAACATCAAACAAACATCATGGCTCGGATACTCTGACTCGGCAGCACTACAGAACAAGTGGAGCCTGCCAACTCCGCTGGAACATCTTCTATGATAGCTGTGGCTCATCTGGTGTACCTGCGTGGCATGAACGCAGCCCCCGAAGAAGAGGGGTCAGTACGAGTAATGTACTGAGTATGTAAAGCATGAATAGTACCATAATAAGGAATATACAGTATGAACACTAACAGAATAGACATAAGGAGTGTATCCTGGGACAGATGTAACCTGTACATATGAGTGCCTTTCTGCAGATGTCATGCATGCTTAGTTTCGTTTTCAGAAAACGGTGTTTCTTATTTACATATACAGAAAACAGGACATTTCAGAAAACGGTGTCCTTCATTTACATTCACAGACGCCGAGTACATCGGCTCTCACACCCCCCTCCCCAACAGTGTCCCAACATATTATATATATATATATATATATCACAAATGCAGACACCGTATCCGTCTCTCCCATAATCCCGCGTCCGGGCATCCCGCGTCCGGGATGAAATCCAGCTGAATCAGGTGGTGATATAACAGTGGCCCTTCCCCTTCCCCATATACATATGCATATACATATACATATTCACATTCATATTCATATTCATATATCATACAATTGGCATGCATGAGAGCCCAAAGAAAGTCGTGTGTCCATCGGAGTGATGTAAGGTCGAAATCCTCCGATTACATTATGGAATAATCGGGTCACTTGTCTCACCTTGAAGGAACCATAATTGAGGCGAGACTACCAACGGAAAATAGCTTTAAGAGGAGACATAGAACAGGATCATAGGCATTATAACCGTTAATCCATATGCTTTGAAGTCTTTTAGAAACTAGTATAACACTTCCATATTCACATTGGATTCTTAGCTCAAGACTCTTAGTCGTGGGATCATTCTTGTCGTACTTATCTTAGACATATCCTCCTTTCTGACATCATCGTTATCATTATTATCATGGAAGTAGTCTCGTTGGGATAGGTACAGTACTTGTCATTTGGTAATGGAATAAGGATCGAAGGTTTCTTTTGGTTTCAGCATCAAAGTAAGTCAAGCGGAGTAAAAAGGTAAATCCGGGAAACCGTGGGCCCACCTCGGATCAAATGAGGCGGCGTACCAAATTTACGTGTATTACATGTCATGGCGTTACTTGTGAGGGTTTTATGGTAGTCGGGTCTCATTGGTGCAATTTCTTGCTGTTAGGGAGTTTTCAAACATTTGGTAACATTTTCAATTCAATCCTACTGAAGGAAAAAGGGGAAACTTTAAGTGCGGATTCTGGAGGGTAGAAGAGTCCCCGAGGTTCTTATCCAACATATTACGTCTAAGACATGCCATAGAAGGAAGGGTGAAGCCTTACATACCTTTTCTGCTTCTTAGGCGACTCCAAATTCACGTTCCAAATCCGCCAAAATCTACAAATTGGTCATGTTTACCAAAACTTGATTAGAGCCTTTAGAAGTTAATTCTTTGAAGTAACACTTTGTCTGCCGAAATTTCGGCAGCATTTCCCCTGTAAATATGCCATCCTACCAAGTTCAACTTGGCCAATTCTAATCAACAACAATCCCGGGAATTCAACCCGGCCAAACTATCAACAATACCAACAATTCTTATCAACAACATTAACATTCCATTCGACATACATTCCAACATTCAATTCATTTCACACAATATTCCAACGACTTAATCAACATACTATTTCATCCGGAACCTTTAACTTCAACCACACCATTCATTCTAGGTCGCATAATCTATAGCAACGGCAACCATAATATCAAATTACATCAATTTACTACAACTTACCAAACAATGCCATTCTCGGCCACAACAACTTCTTACATATTTTCATACAATTTCATCCATCTCTACACATTATAACAACAACAACATGCTACATTAATTCAATCTTCCACACAACATTACACATACCATACACGGCCATAAACTATATATATATTTCACGGCCACACATCCAACACACATACTTTTATATAGTTCATCCATTTCTCTACTTTGCACACAACAATAATCAAACTACTAAGTAAAAATCATTTCATCTTTCTACATATTCCCAAGCATTCGGCCAACACACATAACATCCTTATTTTCATGAGTTTCATCTATTCCAACACATAACAACATGTTTCAACACCCATAAAACATACAAGAAAGGATTGAATCTTACCTTCTCCACTCTATTCTTCCATACAGCTAGGAGCATCTCTTTGCAAAACGAATGGTTTTCTCACTCCAACAACTACTCCACGTCGAAAAGGACCCTCCAATTAGTATGAAAGCATGAAGAAAATAATTTCTCCATGATCACAACTAGGGGCTGGTTCGGCCAGCCCCTCTTGGCCGTTTCTCTCCCTCTCTTATTCTCTCCCTTTCTCTTGAATTTTCTAGAGCTTAAAATGATGGATTGTCTTGTTCTTTCAAGACTTACATGTATATATATATATATATATATATATATATATATATATATATATATATATATATATATATATATATATATAATATGTTGGGACACTGTTGGGGAGGGGGGTGTGAGAGCCGATGTACTCGGCGTCTGTGAATGTAAATGAAGGACACCGTTTTCTGAAATGGGCTATAACACATCCAACACACATACTTTCATATAGTTCATCCATTTCTCTACTTTGCACACAACAATAATCAAACTACTAAGTAAAAATCATTTCATCTTTCTACATATTCCCATGCATTCGGTCAACACACATAACATCCTTATTTTCATGAGTTTCATCTATTCCAACACATAACAACATGTTTCAACACCCATAAAACATACAAGAAAGAATTGAATCTTACCTTCTCCACTCTATTCTTCCATACGGCTAGGAGCATCTCTTTGCAAAACGAATGGTTTTCTCACTCCAACAACTACTCCACGTCGAAGATGACCCTCCAATTAGTATGAAAGCATGAAGAAAATAATTTCTCCATGATCACAACTAGGGGTTGGTTCGGCCAGCCCCTCTTGGCCGTTTCTCTCCCTCTCTTATTCTCTCCCTTTCTCTTGAATTTTCTGGAGCTTAAAATGATGGATTGTCTTGTTCTTTCAAGACTTACATGTATATATATACATATATATAATTATAGAGGCATGTGAGGGGCACATGCCCCTCTCTAGAGTTTTCTCTTCTTTGTCCATTTTTTTTTCTAGAGCTTTCTTGAATTTTTTTTAAAAAAAGATGACTTAATTAGTCTTGCCATGCAAGCTTTGACCACATGCACAATTTCCCTTCCATTTTCGGCCAATGTGGCCTTTTATGCATGCCTTGTGAAATTACCATGTTGCCCCTAAGTTCCCACATTATTTCCATTGATCGTTTTGCGGATTTTCTCCTTTTGCCCTTATTCTTTCCGCAATATTTCCATAAACCATTTTACGAATTTCCTTTTTCACCCTCAACACTTCTCAACATTTCCATGCAATAATATTCATGAATAATATTTATAACCAATTTGCACATTACAACCCTTTTTGAAGATAGTCTCGTCCTCAACTTTCCACGGCGACTTTAGAATTTCCAAACGCACAATATACGGGCTATAACATCCTCCCCCCCTTTAGAACATTCGTCCTCGAATGTTCAACTGACCTTATAGGGTCTTATAACACTTCGGGAGGATCCCTTTGTAGTTGTCCTTTCCTTCATGCTCACTTCTTGTTCTTTACCTCATTTCTTTTATAATCGAACTTCTCGGTTTTTACATGAATCTTCTCCCCGTGTCTTGGGCTTTCTACTTTGTAGGGCCAACGTATTATCCTTGTCTTCCTCAGATCATCTCTTTTCTTGTTACTGTTTCGTGACCATATCTTAACAAAAGCCACACCTTTAGATTCTTACTGCAGCTTTTCTTTAATCTCTTTTCGTATCCCTCAATACAGGTACACTTGTCTTTGACTTCATGTGTTGGTGCTCGTTTCGTTTATCGTCATTCCTTGTAAGCCTAATATGGCTTCCCCCCCCCCCCTTTAAGGGGTTCCTTATATGCTCATAGTCCTTTATGAAGTCTTTGCTTACCTTTATCCCTCACCTTCTTTTCCAGCTTTGTGCCTAACATGTCAAAACTTCTTATCTTAAGCTTTTCTTTTACTTTCTGTCTAGGTCCTCATTTGTCCTCATTTCCATACCTTTCTATCCTTTATTCGTCCTTTCACTTGCTTAGCTCTCTTGCTCGTAATTCTTTCTTAACTACAGGTTCGTGAGGTAACCGTGCGTCCATATTTCTTCAGCGCCCCGTTACTTTCTTAAACCTCTAAGCATATTACTATAGCTACATACTTGTCCTTTTACAGATCTTTCACCTTGACACTGTCACCATCCTGAGCATTCCTTCTCTTACTTCACATTCCTCTACCCTGGTCACCATTCTCTTAGACCTACTTGTTGAAATCCGCTCTCAACCTCTCCACATTCCTCCTTGTTTCCTTTTTCCTCACTCTATCTCGTCTCACATGCCTTATTGAATCTTCATCCTAGTGGTCTCGTACTTTTACCATTAATTTCTCGCGGGGGTTTCACCCACTAAGGTTTTCTTAACTTTCACCCTTTTCTAACATTTAAGCTTCCTATCTTCCATTTACTCACACTTTATTTCTTTTCCGATTATCGTTATGCTGAAATTTTCGACCTCAACCTATAGTAAAATAATAACGGCTCACACGCCGCACTTGTACCATTTACTCTTACTATCCCTCGAGCTTCGATTCCTTTACTCTATTAACACTTTTTATACCGCAGCTTCGGTTGCTGAAGCTCACATGCCTACTGATGCAATCATATATAGGACACACTACGCCTTTATACATATACATATATTTTTACTATCAACTAGCCCACAACTTACTTCCAGGCGCTGTTCAAGCCTATCCTAATTCCAGGGCTATGATGCCTTTTCTGTCTCTTTACCGGGCTAGTCTGCCCTGTTCTACGTGTCTTCTTATAGTCTCCGGCCATCTTATGTGTCGTAGTTTTATTTAGGCTATTCTAGCTTTCCATTTGTCTTTTATGTCAGAATATGTAAAATTCCTTATAAACTTCCCAGGGGGTCACTCATCATGGAATTGCTCCCACATGAGCACGCTTAACCCAAAAACTTTGCTGGAATCCGTTGTCTTAATACTGATATTTTCGCGTCAGCTCCCTCACATGACCTCTATTACCTGTTCTGGGGCAAGTTGAAGTCTTACAGGCTCCGAAACATTTTCGTAACACGTCCTTTCTTTTATAATTACCGTTTTACCCTTTTGGCTCCCGATGTTCATCTTCCGCCCGTGTGTATGGCTACCCCCTGTCCTGGACCTCCATACTCGCAATAGTAACGTTCACACCTCCATTGCCATACCAAATCCATGACCTTTCTGGAACAACGCATCTCACCTGTTGCCGGTTTGCAATATTTCCTTTCCACGCGCCTTCCTGTCAGGTGTATCCATTCTTACGGAATCTCCTTTACCATTCCTACTCTTCACGGGCTGTACGTAACAATTATCGATGATACTTTACAGAACATACGGCTATATGACAAATTCCAGCCATTCAGAACTTCTTGTCCCAAGTAACAGAACAAATACCCCAACTTACCTCTGTGTCTTACCATAGCGCCATTCGCCTTTTTCCGTCGCTATTGGGCGTCTGCGAAAATTAACGATTAGTACCAGGAATCTCATTTCCTATGGCTTGGCTCTATCGCACGATCTGAGACAGAAAGAAGGTCAACATTTCCTAGATGCCCCGCAGCCTCCTATTTATAAATGTGGCCGGCTTCACACCCATAAACAGGACTCTACTGGACACGACTTTGCAGACAACCCTTAGACCGACCTGATCTGATACCACTTTGTCACACCCCGACTTTACGAGGGTGTGATGGGCACCCGACCCCATATCCGGAGCCGAGCGAACCCGCTGACTCTTGTAACATACTTAACTTCCTTAGACTCTTATATCAATAAAAATGGAAAACATAGTAAAATTTCAAGAGATATTTTTTTTCTTTTTTTCCATCGTATTCAAATTAAACAAAATCTGTAATCACATGGACTTTATGATATAACATATTATCGACACTCTATACCCACGACTCTGTCTGCAAAGTCTCTAACATCAAACAAATATCATGGCTCGGATACTCTGACTCGGCAGCACTCCAGAACAAGTGGAGCCTGCCAACTCCGCTGGAACATCTTCTATGATAGCTGTGGCTCATCTGGTGTACCTGCGCGGCATGAACGCAGCCCCCGAAGAAGAGGGGTCAGTACGAGTAATTTACTGAGTATGTAAAGCATGAATAGTACCATAATAAGGAATATACAGTATGAACAATAACATAATACACATAAGGAGCTTATCCTGGGACAGATGTAACCTGTACATATGAGTGCCTTTCTGCAGATGTCATGCATGCTTAGTTTCTTTTTTAGAAAACGGTGTTTCTTATTTACATATACAGAAAAGAGAACATTTCAGAAAACGGTGTCCTTCATTTACATTCACAGACGCCGAGTACATCGGCTCTCCCACCCCCCCTCCCCAACAGTGTCCCAACATATTATATATATATATATATATATCACAAATACAGACGCCGTATCCGGCTCTCCCATAATCCCGCGTCCGGGCATCCCGCGTCCGGGCATCCCGCGTTCGGGATGAAATCCAGCTGAATCAGGTGGTGATATAACAGTGGCCCTTCCCCTTCCCCATATACATATGCATATACATATACATATTCACATTCATATTCATATATCATACAATTGGCATGCATGAGAGCCCAAATAAAGTCGTGTGTCCATCGGAGTGACGTAAGGTCGAAATCCTCCGATTACATTATGGAATAATCGGGTAACTTGTCTCACCTTGAAGGAACGATAATTGAGGCGAGACTACCAACGGAAAATAGCTTTAAGAGGAGACATAGAACAAGATCATCGACATTATAACCATTAATCCATACGCTTTGAAGTCTTTTAGAAACTAGTATAACACTTCCATATTCACATTGGATTCTTAGCTCAAGACTCTTAGTCGTGGGATCATTCTTGTCGTACTTATCTTAGACATATCCTCCTTTCTGACATCATCGTTATCATTATTATCATGGAAGTAGTCTCGTTGGGATAGGTACAGTACTTATCATTTGGTAATGCAATAAGGATCGAAGGTTTCTTTTGGTTTCAGCATCAAAGTAAGTCAAGCGGAGTAAAAAGGTAAATCCGGGAAACCGTGGGCCCACCTCGGATCAAATGAGGTGGCGTACCAAATTTACATATATTACATGTCATGGCGTTACTTGTGAGGGTTTTATGGTCGTCGGGTCTCATTGGTGCAATTTCTAGCTGTTAGGGAGTTTTCAAACAATTGGTAACATTTTCAATTCAATCCTACTGAAGGAAAAAAGGGAAACTTTAAGTGCGGATTCTGGAGGGTAGAAGAGTCCCCGAGGTTCTTATCCAACATATTACGTCTAAGACATGTCATAGAAGGAAGGGTGAAGCCTTACATACCTTTTCTGCTTCTTAGGCGACTCCAAATTCACGTTCCAAATCCGCCAAAATCTACAAATTGGTCAAGTTTAGCAAAACTTGATTAGAGCCTTTAGAAGTTAATTCTTTGAAGTAACACTTTGTCTGCCGAAATTTCGGCAGCATTTCCCCTGTAAATATGCCATCCCATCAAGTTCAACTTGGCCAATTCTAATCAACAACAATCCCGGGAATTCAACCCGGCCAAACTATCAACAATACCAACAATTCTTATCAACAACATTAACATTCCATTCGACATACATTCCAACATTCAATTCATTTCACACAATATTCCAACGACTTAATCAACATACTATTTCATCCGGAACCTTCAACTTCAACCACACCATTCATTCTAGGTCGCATAATCTATAGCAACGGCAACCATAATATCAAATTACATCAATTTACTGCAACTTACCAAACAATGCCATTCTCGGCCACAACAACTTCTTACATATTTTCATACAATTTCATCCATCTCTACACATTATAACAACAACAACATGCTACGTTAATTCAATCTTCCACACAACATTACACATACCATACACGGCCATAAACTATATATATATTTCACAGCCACACATCCAACACACATACTTTCATATAGTTCATCCATTTCTCTACTTTGCACACAACAATAATCAAACTACTAAGTAAAAATCATTTCATCTTTCTACATATTCCCATGCATTCGGCCAACACACATAACATCCTTATTTTCATGAGTTTCATCTATTCCAACACATAACAACATGTTTCAACACCCATAAAACATACAAGAAAGGATTGAATCTTAACTTCTCCACTCTATTCTTCCATACGGCTAGGAGCATCTCTTTGCAAAACGAATGGTTTTCTCACTCCAACAACTACTCCACGTCGAAGAGGACCCTCCAATTAGTATGAAAGTATGAAGAAAATAATTTCTCCATGATCACAACTAGGGGTTGGTTCGGCCAGCCCCTCTTGGCCGTTTCTCTCCCTCTCTTATTCTCTCCCTTTCTCTTGAATTTTCTAGAGCTTAAAATGATGGATTGTCTTGTTCTTTCAAGACATACATGTATATATATATATATAATTATAGAGTCATATGAGGGGCACATGCCCCTCTCTAGAGTTTTCTCTTCTTTTTCCATTTTTTTTTTCTAGAGCTTTCTTGAATTTTTTTTAAAAAAAGATGACTTAATTAGTCTTGCCATGCAAGCTTTGACCACATGCACAATTTCCCTTCCATTTTCGGCCAATGTGGCCTTTTATGCATGCCTTGTGAAATTACCATGTTGCCCCTAAGTTCCCACATTATTTCCATTGATCGTTTTGCGGATTTTCTCCTTTTGCCCTTATTCTTTCCGCAATATTTCCATAAACCATTTTACGAATTTCCTTTTTCACCCTCAACCCTTCTCAACATTTCCATGCAATAATATTCATGAATAATATTTATAACCAATTTGCACATTACAACCCTTTTTGAAGATAGTCTCGTCCTCAACTTTCCACGGCGACTTTAGAATTTCCAAACGCACAATATACGGGCTATAACATCCTCCCCCCCTTTAGAACATTCGTCCTCGAATGTTCAACTGACCTTATAGGGTCTTATAACACTTCGGGAGGATCCCTTTGTAGTTGTCCTTTCCTTCATGCTCACTTCTTGTCCTTTACCTCATTTCTTTTATAATCGAACTTCTCGGTTTTTACATGAATCTTCTCCCCGTGTCTTGGGCTTTCTACTTTGTAGGGCCAACGTATTATCCTTGTCTTCCTCAGATCATCTCTTTTCTTGTTACTGTTTCGTGACCATATCTTAACAAAAGCCACACCTTTAGATTCTTACTGCAGCTTTTCTTTAATCTCTTTTCGTATCCCTCAATACAGGTACACTTGTCTTTGACTTCATGTGTTGGTGCTCGTTTCGTTTATCGTCATTCCTTGTAAGCCTAATATGGCCTCCCCCCCTTTAAGGGGTTCCTTATATGCTCATAGTCCTTTATGAAGTCTTTGCTTACCTTTATCCCTCACCTTCTTTTCCAGCTTTTTGCCTAACATATCAAAACTTCTTATCTTAAGCTTTTCTTTTACTTTCTGTCTAGGTCCTCATTTGTCCTCATTTCCATACCTTTCTATCCTTTATTCGTCCTTTCACTTGCTTAGCTCTCTTGCTCGTAATTCTTTCTTAACTACATGTTCGTGAGGTAACCGTGCGTCTATATTTCTTCAGCGCCCCGTTACTTTCTTAAACCTTTAAGCATATTACTATAGCTACATACTTGTCCTTTTACAGATCTTTCACCTTGACACCGTCACCATCCTGAGCATTCCTTCTCTTACTTCACATTCCTCTACCCTGGTCACCATTCTCTTAGACCTACTTGTTGAAATCAGCTCTCAACCTCTCCACATTCCTCCTTGTTTCCTTTTTCCTCACTCTATCTCGTCTCACATGCCTGATTGAATCTTCAACCTAGTGGTCTCGTACTTTTACCATTAATTTCTCGCGGGGGTTTTACCCACTAAGGTTTTCTTAACTTTCACCCTTTTCCAACATTTAAGCTTCCTATCTTCCATTTACTCACACTTTATTTCTTTTCCGAGTATCGTTATGCTGAAATTTTCGACCTCAACCTATAGTAAAATAATAACGGCTCACATGCCGCACTTGTACCATTTACTCTTACTATCCCTCGAGCTTCGATTCCTTTACTTTATTAACACTTTTTATACCGCAGCTTCGGTTGCTGAAGCTCACATGCCTACTGATACAATCATATATAGGACACACTACGCCTTTATACATATACATATATTTTTACTATCAACTATCCCACAACTTACTTCCAGGCGCTGTTCAAGCCTATCCTAATTCCAGGGCTATGATGCCTTTTCTGTCTCTTTACCCGGCTAATCTGCCCTGTTCTACGTGTCTTCTTATAGTCTCCGGCCATCTTATGTGCCGTAGTTTCATTTAGGCTATTCTAGCTTTCCATTTGTCTTTTATGTCAGAATATGTAAAATTCCTTATAAACTTCCCTGGGGGTCACTCATCATGGAATTGCTCCCACCTGAGCACGCTTAACCCAAAAACTTTGCTGGAATCCGTTGTCTTAATGCTGATATTTTCGCGTCAGCTCCCTCACATGACCTCTATTACCTGTTCTGGGGCAAGTCGAAGTCTTACAGGCTCCGAAACATTTTCGTAACACGTCCTTTCTTTTATAATTACCGTTTTACCCTTTTGGCTCCCGATGTTCATCTTCCGCCCGTGTGTATGGCTACCCCCTGTCCTGGACCTCCAGACTCGCAATAGTAACGTTCACACCTCCATTGCCATACCAAATCCATGACCTTTCTGGAACAACTCATCTCACCTGTTGCCGGTTTGCAATATTTCCTTTCCACGCGCCTTCCTGTCAGGTGTATCCATTCTTACGGAATCTCCTTTACCATTCCTACTCTTCACGGGCTGTACGTAACAATTATCGATGATACTTTACAGAACATACGGCTATATGACAAATTCCATCCATTCAGAACTTCTTGTCCCAAGTAACAGAACAAATACCCCAACTTACCTCTGTGTCTTACCATAGCGCCATTCGCCTTTTTCCGTCGCTATTGGGTGTCTGCGAAAATTAACGATTAGTACCAGGAATCTCATTTCCTATGGCTTGGCTCTATCGCACGATCTGAGACAGAAAGAAGGTCAACATTTCCTAGATGCCCCGCAGCCTCCTGTTTATAAATGTGGCCGGCTTCACACCCATAAACAGGACTCTACTGGACACGACTTTGCAGACAACCCTTAGACCGACCTGCTCTGATACCACTTTGTCACACCCCGACTTTACGAGGGTGTGATGGGCACCCGACCCCATATCCGGAGCCGAGCGAACCCGCTGACTCTTGTAACATACTTAACTTCCTTAGACTCTTATATCAATAAAAATGGAAAACATAGTAAAACTTTCAAGAGATATTTTTTTTCTTTTTTTCCATCGTATTCAAATTAAACAGAATCTGTAATCACATGGACTTTATGATATAACATATTATCGACACTCTATACCCACGACTCTGTCTGCAAAGTCTCTAACATCAAACAAATATCATGGCTCGGATACTCTGACTCGGCAGCACTCCAGAACAAGTGGAGCCTGCCAACTCCACTGGAACATCTTCTATGATAGCTGTGGCTCATCTGGTGTACCTGCGCGGCATGAACGCAGCCCCCGAAGAAGAGGGGTCAGTACGAGTAATGTACTGAGTATGTAAAGCATGAATAGTACCATAATAAGGAATATACAGTATGAACAATAACAGAATAGACATAAGGAGCTTATCCTGGGACAGATGTAACCTGTACATATGAGTGCCTTTCTGCAGATGTCATGCATGCTTAGTTTCTTTTTTAGAAAACGGTGTTTCTTATTTACATATACAGAAAAGAGAACATTTCAGAAAACGGTGTCCTTCATTTACATTCACAGACGCCGAGTACATCGGCTCTCCCACCCCCCTCCCCAACAGTGTCCCAACATATTATATATATATATATATCACAAATAAAGACGCCGTATCCGGCTCTCCCATAATCCCGCGTCCGGGCATCCCCCGTTCGGGATGAAATCCAGCTGAATCAGGTGGTGATATAACAGTGGCCCTTCCCCTTCCCCATATACATATGCATATACATATACATATTCACATTCATATTCATATATCATACAATTGGCATGCATGAGAGCCCAAATAAAGTCGTGTGTCCATCGGAGTGACGTAAGGTCGAAATCCTCCGATTACATTATGGAATAATCGGGTCACTTGTCTCACCTTGAAGGAACGATAATTGAGGCGCGACTACCAACGGAAAATAGCTTTAAGAGGAGACATAGAACAAGATCATCGGCATTATAACCATTAATCCATACGCTTTGAAGTCTTTTAGAAACTAGTATAACACTTCCATATTCACATTGGATTCTTAGCTCAAGACTCTTAGTCGTGGGATCATTCTTGTCGTACTTATCTTAGACATATCCTCCTTTCTGACATCATCGTTATCATTATTATCATGGAAGTAGTCTCGTTGGGATAGGTACAGTACTTGTCATTTGGTAATGCAATAAGGATCGAAGGTTTCTTTTGGTTTCAGCATCAAAGTAAGTCAAGCGGAGTAAAAAGGTAAATCCGGGAAACCGTGGGCCCACCTCGGATCAAATGAGGTGGCTTACCAAATTTACATATATTACATGTCATGGCGTTACTTGTGAGGGTTTTATGGTAGTCGGGTCTCATTGGTGCAATTTCTAGCTGTTAGGGAGTTTTCAAACATTTGGTAACATTTTCAATTCAATCCTACTGAAGGAAAAAGGGGAAACTTTAAGTGCGGATTCTGGAGGGTAGAAGAGTCCCCGAGGTTCTTATCCAACATAGTACGTCTAAGACATGCCATAGAAGGAAGGGTGAAGCCTTACATACCTTTTCTGTTTCTTAGGCGACTCCAAATTCACGTTCCAAATCCGCCAAAATCTACAAATTGGTCATGTTTACCAAAACTTGATTAGAGCCTTTAGAAGTTAATTCTTTGAAGTAACACTTTGTCTGCCGAAATTTCGGCAGCATTTCCCCTGTAAATATGCCATCCCACCAAGTTCAACTTGGCCAATTCTAATCAACAACAATCCCGGGAATTCAACCCGGCCAAACTATCAACAATACCAACAATTCTTATCAACAACATTAACATTCCATTCAACATACATTCCAACATTCAATTCATTTCACACAATATTCCAACGACTTAATCAACATACTATTTCATCCAAAACCTTTAACTTCAACCACACCATTCATTCTAGGTCGCATAATCTATAGCAACGGCAACCATAATATCAAATTACATCAATTTACTACAACTTACCAAACAATGCCATTCTCGGCCACAACAACTTCTTACATATTTTCATACAATTTCATCCATCTCTACACATTATAACAACAACAACATGCTACATTAATTCAATCTTCCACACAACATTACACATACCATACACGGCCATAAACTATATATATATTTCACGGCCACACATCCAACGCACATACTTTCATATAGTTCATCCATTTCTCTACTTTGCACACAACAATAATCAAACTACTAAGTAAAAATCATTTCATCTTTCTACATATTCCCATGCATTCGGCCAACACACATAACATCCTTATTTTCATGAGTTTCATCTATTCCAACACATAACAACATGTTTCAACACCCATAAAACATACAAGAAAGGATTGAATCTTACCTTCTCCACTCTATTCTTCCATACAGCTAGGAGCATCTCTTTGCAAAACGAATGGTTTTCTCACTCCAACAACTACTCCACGTCGAAAAGGACCCTCCAATTAGTATGAAAGCATGAAGAAAATAATTTCTCCATGATCACAACTAGGGGCTGGTTCGGCCAGCCCCTCTTGGCCGTTTCTCTCCCTCTCTTATTCTCTCCCTTTCTCTTGAATTTTCTAGAGCTTAAAATGATGGATTGTCTTGTTCTTTCAAGACTTACATGTATATATATATATATATATATATATATATATATATAATTATAGAGGCATGTGAGGGGCACATGCCCCTCTCTAGAGTTTTCTCTTCTTTTTCCATTTTTTTTTCTAGAGCTTTCTTGAATTTCTTTTTAAAAAAGATGACTTAATTAGTCTTGCCATGCAAGCTTTGACCACATGCACAATTTCCCTTCCATTTTCGGCCAATGTAGCCTTTTATGCATGCCTTGTGAAATTACCATGTTGCCCCTAAGTTCCCACATTATTTCCATTGATCGTTTTGCGGATTTTCTCCTTTTGCCCTTATTCTTTCCGCAATATTTCCATAAACCATTTTACGAATTTCCTTTTTCACCCTCAACCCTTCTCAACATTTCCATGCAATAATATTCATGAATAATATTTATAACCAATTTGCACATTACAACCCTTTTTGAAGATAGTCTCGTCCTCAACTTTCCACGGCGACTTTAGAATTTCCAAACGCACAATATACGGGCTATAACACAATTAAAAGCCTTTTTTGATACTGACAGGTAGAGTAAGAAAGGACTACCTTGGCTGGGTGGCACCAGAACCGGGGGATTGGAGAGATATCTCTTGATTTTGTTGAAACACATCACACACACACACACACACACACACACACACATACACACACATATATCTATACACACACACATAAGCTGTCTGAATCAATCACATCATTAGCCCGCATCCAGGGTAATCATATCACGCCTCCTACTAGTGGTGTAATGCCCGTCCATCTAGGTACGGTGTTATCATAAGGTGCCCGCCTTAGCGGTGTCATGCCCGACCATCTAGGCACGATGTTATCATACATATAAACTTATAATGAAGCATGCATAAGAGCTCAAGCAACCACTGTAACTCTATCAGAGTGACGTAAGATCGGTATCCTCCGATTACATTATGGAACATCATGATCAACATGTCTCACCTTGGAGGAACTAGTATGATAAGGTGACGCTATCAACAATGAATAGCGTCAAGGAATTGTGAAAATATCATTAACCTCATAATAGCATCATCCCATTATCGTGGAACATGTTTCATCTATATCTCGTAGAAACCTTTTAATACTCTTTAGTTTTCATCTTTTTGGAATGTAAGAAGGTCATGAAAATTACCGGGAAGGAGTTACAATATATAAAATAATCATGCCTTTGAAGGAAGGGCTAGCCTCACATACCATTGTATCGCTTCAACTCTATCGTCTAATTGCGTGCCTCTCAAGCTTGTGATTCTACCTTCAAGAGAATTCATAATAAGATTAGATAACAGAAGGCATGCTTAAGCTTAAGCTAGAGCAACTAAGAGCTAACGAAATTTGGGAAATATCCCCTTTGTTTCAACAACCTTCTCCAACTATAACAATTCCCCAAATAGCAATAGCAACATCCACAATACCGAAACCAATGATCTTTACCGAGATATACATCGTTCAATTCTCACAATTCTATTTCAAAGTCATCCATGACCATAGCTACAATACAACACCACATTCGTCCTCATATAATGCTTCTTTAACATCATTTACAACAAGATCACACTCATAACATGTCAAGAACTATAATCCAAGTCAAATCATCATTCAAGAATATTACTATTTTCATATTTGCACTCCAGATCCTCCTCCCTTTCATAATCTAAGTCTTTTAACCTCTCAATACTTTTAATAACATGATTTAAACAAAAAACTTACCTTTGATGATGTAGGAATGGACTTTGAATGAAATTACTTCACTTGGAGAAAACCCTACTTTAACACCAAAAGATTCTTGGGTCCCACAAACCTTAGAGAGTATGCTCACACTTGATTCCATAATTTCTTGGTGTCTAATCCTTGATTTCCCTTGGATATATGATTACATAAAGAGAGAATTTTTCCTGAACCTTCAATACTTGGAGAGAGAATGAAATCTGAAAATTTAAAGCTCAACTCGTCTATTTATAACTGGAATTGGAATGTTCCAGATAAGCGATTAGACGAGTGGGTTGACTATCACGTTGACGTGTCGATAGTCCATCGACTTGCTTCTGCAGATCAGAAGTTGCAGATCCATATTGACGGCGGCGATCGATGGCCCGTCAACATGTCGACGGTCCGTTAACGTATCTCGTTGATCGGTTTTTACAGATCAGAATTCTCAGAACATTGTGACGGTGTTACACCCCGTACCTTGGAGAAGCACTGGTTAAATTTGAATGTAAGTATTTCGAGCTATGGCTAGGTAAAAAAACTTTGGAGTGTGAGGAACGAAGCATTATTAAGTATATTGTTTAAGTAAACGATAAATTATGATCTTATAAGTCGTAACCGGGAAGGACAACCTTGTAACTAAAGTACATGACCATTATAAAGTATGTTTAGTGATAAATATCATGTATGGATAGTTTCGTAAGATTTCAGGATCAAGCAAATCGAAGAAAATAAGTTTGACGAAAATTTGAAAAAAGTTAGCAGGATTTTTGGCAGATTTTTAGTGAACTTTGGAAGGGTATATCTCCTATTATATTAGGAGTTTTAAGGTATTTAAAAATTCTAAAATGAAGTTCGTCGAGTTTAGTTTCCAACCAACAAACCGCTCATCAATATGACATTGGAGTAGAGAATTATGGATGTTACAAGTTAGGCTAATAGAGCAGAAACGCGCTGCTATAGTGCTGCTACAGTACCGACTCTAGAATTCTTTAAAAGGGGTTTTTCCCCTTATTTTTCAGAAATAACACCTCTAAGCCTCCCCACAAATATGGAAACCTCCACCAATTTCCACACATCAAATTTTTAAGCCCTAATAAGCTATAATCCCCTAATTCTGACCCGGATAGCATATAGTTGCAATTACAAAATACTATAGCGACGAATTTTGACTCAAGTTCAAGGAGAAAAGTGAAGATATAGCAATAATATTGGGAGTAAGGTATGAATCTCCTATTATTAATGTTAATTTCGGTTTACTTATGGAGATAAAGTCATTAAATAATCGTATAGCGAGTTGACTAATTGTGGAAATCGGAAAACACCATGTGGGATGTTTATGGAACATGACGGTGTTTGAAATTATATTGTTGATGTTGGTATTGTTATTGTTGTTGTTGTTTGCAAGATTGTGTATTCGGGCTAGGCATATAAACAGGGGAGATGCTGCCCGAATTTCGACAGATTCTAAAAAGGTTTTAATTAGGGGATTGAGACAAGCATGTGACGATAAGCCTAATAATAGTGTGAATTCTCTTGAATGTTAATTTCCAGCTTGGTTGGACAAGCGCTAAGTAGTTAAGGTTAAGGCGACTGAAAAGGTATGTCAAGGCTAGTCCCTTTCTTCTAAAGGCATGATTCATTTCTTATGAACCCAATAGGTGTTTTCCAGATGTCCCATGATCCCTTTTTGTGAATCCGTAAATGTTTCCCAAGAATATTCTTATTCTCAAAAGCTAGAGATTCATGATTCATAGAGTTTTTATGATGCTAAAGATAAACATGTTTTATGATGATGATGATGATCCTATTTCTAGAAACTCCTATGTTGTAATTCCCTACATATTTTTCATAACCTCCTTATGTCCCATGATCCCTTTTTGTGAATCCGTAAATGTTTTTCAAGAATATTCTTATTTTCGAAAGTTAGAGATTCATGATTCATAGATTTCTTATGATGCTAAAGATAAACATGTTTTATGATGACGATGATCCTATTTCTAGAAACTCTTATGTTATAATTCCCTAGATATTTTTCATAACCTCCTTACTTCCAAAAGTTAGAGTTCATGATTCAAAGGCATGACTTCTTCCTTGATAATCCATAAATGTTTTCCAAAATGTCCCTATTTTCCGAGTCAAAGATTTATAATTCTATAAGCTTTTATGACAACAACAACGAACATGTTTTTATAATGTTAATAACGATGCTAAAGATGAGAATGTTTCTATGATGATTACATCGATGATTATGATTTCATGTTTAAAAGTCCCAAGCTTATGATTTCAATGTGAATATGAGAATGTTGAGTTATTTTCGTGATTTTTATTCATTGTTATTGATCTCGCCTTATAATAATTGTTCCTTCAAGGTGAGATAGAGCGATGATGATGTTTCCATAACATAATCGGAGGTTACCAACCTTACGTCACTGCGATATATTTATAGCTTTTACTTGTCTCTCATGCATGATCTATATATACGTATGTATTTTCTTACATCGTGCCGCGCTATAGTCGGCCGAGCACGGCATGTAGATGTGCACACACTGTAGTGAGCATGTTATGATATTGCCCCGGACCCGGGAGGCATGATACTATATATATGACACCGAGCCTTAATGGTTGGGCATGATACTATATATATGACACCGAGCCTTAATGGCCAGGCATAGTATTATACATATGTATAAAAATGTCTTTTTTAAAGGTTAAGCATGTATGACATCCGCCTTATGAGACATCCAGATGTACAGGTTATCTCATATTCCATGTTACCTTTCATATCTATGTTATATTTTTATTCATGCCTTACATACTCAGTACAATATTCGTACTGATGCCCCTTCTTGTGGACGCTGCGCTCATGCCCGTAGTAGGCAGGGAGACAGATCAGACCCGTAGGTGTTCCATCAGCGAATTCCCAGGAGCACTCCACTTACTTCGGAGCTGCAGTCTATTTGGTATTGTCCTTATGATCATTTGTATTCTATGTGGAGGCTCGTAGACGTGTGTGTAAAATTAGATGTTTTATAGCTCCACCGGTTCATATTATTGTATAATATATTAGTGGCCTTGTCAACCTTATTTTGAGCTATTGAAACTTTACTGTTAGCCTTGCCGGCTTTATGATATACATTATGTTGTGGTGACCTTTTCGATTCGCATATGAACATATGTGCCGAATGATCGGATATTCCTATGTTGGGGCTTTTCTGCGCGCAGGTGTTCTTTGAGTTATGGTTTATAATGTTCAAAGTAAAGGATAAGTCAGGTGGTTCCCGGCCTAAGGGTCGGAGCCCATCATACTCTTGTTAGGGGTATGACAAAGTGGTATCAGAGCAGTTCGTCCTAGGGAACGTCTACGGGTCGTGTCCATATGAGTCTTGCTTATGGGTGTAAAGCGCGCCACACTTATAAGCAATAAGTTGTAAGGCATTTAGGAATCGTTAACCTTTATTTCTTATCTTAGATCGTGCCGTAGAGCTAAATCATAGGATATGATGTTCCTAATCCTAACCCAAATGTTTTGATCATGGATAAGCAGTTCATTATGCCGCTAGGAGGTAATTAGTGAGAATTGAAGTTTTTCATTCGAAAGGTATATTTATTGTTTTATTAATATGGGTAGACGTTGATATAAGAACTTGAGCAAGATATTATGGGTATTTGTGATTGCCCTATGGGGCATTGGATGTGTTTTCTGGGCTGTGTGCAAGAATGAGGTAGTAAGAATTATAGAGGAAACTCTGCCGAAATTTTTACAAATTGAATTGTTTGCATGTCTATAGAGAAACAGTAAAGGGAAAATGTGATCGACAGCCGTTTAGTAAGTCATGATTAAAGGAACAACTATGCGGCGCTTTCAAAGAGAAGTTTTAGAATGATCTTAATTTAATTTAAAGGAGGAACCCTGGGGGGGGGGGGGGGGGGGGAAATGACTAGTAATGAAAGAATCTGGAATGAGTTGAATTCGAGATTTTGGAGTATTGAGACCTATTGGAAACATAAAGAAAGTTGACATTAGGAACTCAAATACACTATTACGATTTATAGATTAGATTGGTTAGTAAGTGATAATAAAGAGATATTGATATGGCAAAGGAAGTTAACGAGTACGGGAAAGTTCCACCGTAGAAGAGTGTATACACACACACACACACACACACATACATACATACATACACACACAGACACACACTATAGATCAAGATGAGTTTGTACTCATAGTGGAATGTTCTGCAAACTTCTAGGAAGATATTATTAAGTAGCAAACGAGAAAGAGCAGTTTAAGAGTAAAGGAAATCACGGAGGACCTTGAGGACAGAAGTACTAGAAAATGCGATTATAAATTAATTAAAGGAAGTTATGTGATCGGTGACGACAAGAGAAAGCTTAATAAATTAGTAAGGTTGGCCAAAGGTAGACAGTGATGGCATACGTCAGTGGACTTGGAATAGAGATGCGATTATAAAGGAAACATGAAAAATATACGAGGAATATACATACATACGAGCAAGCTATGGTATCGTAAAGGGAAATAAGAAATGAATGAAGGAAGAAAGAAAAAGGCGTATTTTACTAAACTTCATGATAAAAACGAGAATTGGTGGGACATTAGAAGGATTATGATGGATGATTATGATACAAACAATTAGTTAAGAGAAACTATGGGACACTATGACCCGAATTAAAAAAGGGACGAATCGTGAGAATGAATGAGAGAGAGTATCGACTTTTACTGGTATGGTATAAACCTATAAACCTAACTCAGAATCGGGAACCAAGAGTAAGAGAAATCTCAAGGGTAATGGAGAAAGGATGGCTATGAAGGAAAAAATTGCGGCTAAAGGAGCATGGTATAGTCGGGCATTCTATAAGGAGCCTAATGAATTCCGATGTCAGCATTAATTCATTAACCTAGGGGACTATTAGTCATGAAAGAAGGAAGTGATTTGAGTTGTGTCCAATATGTGTGGACATTTGACTTGATACAAGAATCCAGTTAGCAAAAGAGAAATAAGTCAAACCATACGATGAAAGTAACTCCGGCATCATATGGACTAGAGGAGTTGAAGGATCGCTAAGGTCGATCGAATAACTACCAAAGCTGTCAATACTCGAATGTTACTGGTATATGAGAACATTCTTAGACGAATTAGAATATTCCCAAGTATAGAAGAAGGAAATATACTGGCTTGAAGGATTCGAAATTCGAGATGAAATAATATAGCAAGGATGTGCTAAAGAAAAGTGGAAATGGACCAAATACAAGTATATTGTGAGACAGACATGGGAAAGGAGGCATGCAAAGATAATGAAGGTTAGTAAATCAAGAAAATAAAGTTTTGTCAATGAAATACGTTGTGTTCCGAGCTATGATTCGAATCGCTCATACCAGAGAAGTTTGTTGTTACAATTAAATATGCAACAAACATACCCCAAAACGGTAACAAAAGAAGTGAGAAGGCATACATGTGACTAAGGATGAGTATCAGGGACAATTGGGATTAGCAAAGAGAAATTGTAGTACTGTAAGAGGTTAGAGTTTTAAAAGAGGAATATTTTTAGGAATTTCAATGGTCGTTAAAAGATAGAAAGATAGTATGCCTATGGATAACATGACATCAGTAGTACCTGAGATTAGAAAATGTCTCCTGTGTTGTGAAACCATAAGTCACTATTTATATTAAATCCTGAGAGTATATGTCATAGGACCATATAAATAATCGTCTTGATGGAATGGCTAGTAAAATGTTATGGGGACGACAATAAATATTTGAAGAAGAATGGAAGCTTGTTAAATCTCAATATCCACTAGTATAGGAGAGATAAGGACTTAAAGAGGGAAGCACACTCGTATTGAAAGGAAGTTGTGATTAAGTAAGATTTTATTTTATTCTCCTGCTTATGAGTTATTTTGTAATGATGTTAAGATTAGAGGAGAGGAAATTGGAGGAAAGATTCAAACATAGATTTGAAAATAGTTGAATAGTAGGTTAGCTTGGGATATGAGCATTAGTATGTTGTAACTTGTAACTATAATCTTATGATGAGGGATAATGACGGTGATAAGAAAATGTTGCATACAAGTGTGTAAAGGATGATGCTGAGGTTACTGTATGGATCGAATTGAGTCCCATTGGAATATAAATCCCTTGGCTATTGTATTTTGACGCATTGGATGGATAATCTGAAGTAAAGTAATTAATGAAAATAATAAGCCATTAGCAAGGAAATGCTATTGCAAGTCATCTGGGCACTACCATAGGTGGAACTATGATGACATTATAAGGAATTAAGGAGCTTGACAAAAGGATTAATAAGGAGATGAAATGATATGTATATAAAATCGATTAGTACTAAGAGGGATAATCTAAAGTAGTACTAGAGAAGCAAACAAACAAAAGTACCACAGCCAAATAACAAGGCTGTCCATTAGTAGAGAAATAGAGGGCTACGAAACAAGAGGGACTAAGTCAATGGAAGGTGAAGTCATGGAAGTAGATGAAGATAAGATCGCAGGGAAAGGATTCAAGGATATAAATAAAGGAGATGGACATTTAAGGAATTAAGAGATTCACTTGATTAATAAACCGAAATGACAGATAATTGCATCAAACTATGGGAAAGACTTATCAAGTGAGAATCGGGCAAAGGTTAAAAGTAGAAAGAGAACCCCAAAGGAAATAATCAAAGGATATCACGTTTGATTGGAACAAGCAGGTGACAATGAGACCTCGTAGAACAAGAAACATGATGGCTCTTACTGGGAAAGGGGATGAATGAAGGTTACAGACAAAGGAAAGAATGAAAAGTTTCAAATTCACTGCATGCTAGGAATCTTGGTTATTCTTCGACAAATTTCTGAATTCACCCCTAAGTTATTAGCCGAACTAAGGATCAGAAACTTTAAGAGTAAATTGAAGGAAAGGAATCATTAAAGAAGAGGTTTGAGATGTTTTTGATATAAGTGCAAGAATTACCGTTATTTAGCCAAGTTCCAGAAGTCCAATTGAAGGAAAGAGAAATGAAGCGAGACATTTCTGTGTTAAACTAGTTGAAAGACAAAGTACCGCAAAGGTTTATTCGACTGCTATAGAAAACAAAGGATGATAAAATTTGATCAATATTGAGTTTATCTTTAAGGGAGGAAGTATAAGAATAAGTAAACTCCAAGAAGACAAAGGCCTGGGACATCTGTGAAACGTGAGAAAGATACGTGGAGATCAAAGAGAACAAGGATTTCTGAATAAAAAGAAGATGGGATCAAAATTGGATAAAAGTACGTGGTAAGTACTGGATGATACGGCATACAAGAATTTAAACAATGAAGGCTTAAGAGACAATGGGAATGATAAAGCATAAAGAGTTAGTAGACAAATAGATAATAAGAAAAGAGACGACCTTGAGTACGGGCAAAAATTTTGGCCACAAAAAAAGAAGGATAAACTGCGTAATTCGGATAAGTTTAGTTTTAAATGAACAAGGAAGACTACAAATAAGTAAAGTAAACACTGACAAATATAGGTAAGAACATTGACATCTACCTCAGAGCGAACTCTACGTCAACATTCGAGGACGAATGTTTTTTAAGGAGGGGAGAATGTTACACCCTTTACCTTGGAGAAGTACTGGTTAAATTTAAATGTAAGTATGTCGAGCTATGGCTAGGTAAAACAACTTTGGAGTGTGAGGAACGAAGCATTATTAAGTATATTGTTTAAATAAATGATGAATTATGATCTTATAAGTCGTAACCGGGAAGGACAACCATGGAACTAAAGGACATGACCATTATCAAGTATAGTTAGTGATAAATATCATGTATGGAGTGTTTCAGAAGATTTCAGGATCAAACAAATCAAAGAAAATAAGTTTGACGAAAATTTGGAAAAAGTTGGCAAGATTTTAGGCAGGTTTATAGTCAACTTTGGAGGGGTATATCTCCTAATATATTCAGACTTTTAGAGGTGTTTCAAAAGACTAAAATAAAGTTCGTCGAGTTTAGTTTCAATGTAACAAACCGTTCGTCGATATTACGTCAGAGTAGAGAATTATGACATTACAAGTTAGGCCGACAGAGCAGAAACGCACTGCTACAGTGCTACTACAGTACTGCTATAGTAACTGACTCTAGGATTCTTTAAAAGGGGTTTTTTCCCCTTATTTTTCATCAAGAACACCCTCTAAGCCTCCCCAAAAATCTGGAAACTTCCACCAATTTCCACCCATCAAATGTTTAAGCCCAAATAAGCTATAATCCCCGAATTCTGGCCTGGACAGAATATAGTTGCGATTACAAAATCGTATAGCGATGAGTTTTAGCTCAAGTTCAAGGACGAAGGTGAAGATATAGCAATAATATTGGGATTAAGGTATGAATCTCCTATTATTAATGTTAATTTCGGTTTACTTACGGAGATAAAGTCATTAAATAATCGTATAGCGAGTTGGCTAATTGTGGAAATTGGAAAACATCGTGTGGGATGTTTATGGAACATGACGGTGTTGGAAATTATATTGTTGATATTGGTATTGTTGTTTTTTTTGTTGGTTGCTGGATTGTATTTTCGGGCTAGGCACATAAATAGGGGAGATGCTGCCCGAATTTCGGCAGATTCTAAAAGGATTTTAATTAGGGGCTTGAGACAAGCATGTGACGATAATCCTAACAATAGTGTGAATTCTCTTGAATGTAGATTTCCGAGCTTGGTTGGACAAGGGCTAAGTAGTTAATGTTAAGGCGACTAAAAAGGTATGTTAAGGCTAGTCCCTTTCTTCTAAAGGCATGATTTATTTCTTATGAACCCAATAGGTGTTTTCCAAATGTCCCATGATCCCTTTCTATGAATCCATAAATTATTTCCAAGAATATTCTTATTCTCAAAAGCTAGAGATTCACGATTCATAGAGTTCTTTTGATGCTAAAGATAAACATGTTTTATGATGACGATGATCCTATTTCTAGAACTCCTATGTTATAATTCCCTATATCTGTTTCATAACCTCCTTACTTCCAGAAGTTAGAGTCCATGATTCAAAGGCATGACTTCTTTTTTGATAATCCATAAATGTTTCCAAAACGTCCTTATTTTCCGAGTCAAAAATTTATGATTCTCTAAGACTTTATGACAATAACAACGGACATATTTTTACAATGTTAATGACGATGCTAAAGATGAGAATATTTCTATGATGATTACATCGATGATGATGATTTCATGTTTAAAAGTCCCAAGCTTATGATTTCAATGTGAATATGAGGATGTTGAGTTATTTTCGTGATTTTTATTCATTGTTGTTGATCTCGCCTTATAATAATCGTTCCTTCAAGGTGAGAAAGAGCGATGATGATTATTCCATAATATAATCGGAGGCTACCTACCTTAGATCACTCCGATGTATTTATAGCTTTTATTTGGCTCTCATGCATGCTTTATATATATGTATGCATTTTCTCACACCGCGCCGCGCTATAGTCGGCTGGAAATGGCACGTATATGTGCACACCACTGCAGTGGGCATGCTATGATATTGGCCCGGACGTGGGCTAATGATGATAACACCGAGCCTTAATGGCCGGGCATGATACCATATATATGACACCGAGCCTTAATGGTCGGGCATGGTACTACACATATGTATAAAAATGTGTTTTTTTAAAAGGCTAAGCATGCATGACATCCGGCTTATGAGGCATACAGATGTACAGGTTATCTCTCATATTCCATGATACCTTTCATATCTATATTATGTTGTTATTCATGCCTTACATACTCAATACATTGTTCGTATTGACGTCCCTTCTTGTGGACGCTGCGCTCATGCCCGTAGGTGTTATAGCCCGTATTGTGTACGTTCAGATAATTCAAGATAATTTCCAGAAGTTAAGGGCAAGGCTATATTTTGATCTTGTTTAATACACAAGTTGCTTATGAAAATTATTGATGTGGAAATATTGAGAAAGGCTAAGGGTAAAAAGGGAAATTCGCAAGATGACTCATAGAAATGTGGAGGAAGGCTAAGGGCAAACTTGGAATTTGAAAAATAAATTTTCATGAATTGTAAAACAAAAAAAAAAGGGTTGGGCTTGAGAAGATGGACCATGTGGCCGGCCAAATGAAGTGGGCCAAGGCCCACATGGGAGCCCAACTTTAATACATATAAGATGAGAATTTGAGCACATTTCTCATTCTTCTCCACTTAGAATTTTCAAGAAGCTTGAAGAAGACCAAGAATACAAGGGCCATTCGGCCAAGCCTAGGAAAAGTGAGCTTTCAATTTTGATCACAAAAAATTATTTTCTCCTAGCATTCCTACTAATTTGAAGGTCCTCTTTAACGTGGGATAATTGTTGGAGCAAGTAAACCACTATTTGTTGCAAGACCATAATTCTAGCCAAGTGGGAAATTAAGGGGAAAAGGTAAGAATTAATCTTCTTTTATATGTTATGGATGATTATGTATGTTGTAGTAGGTAAAAGTGGATGAAATTCATGAAAATATGAATATATGTTGTGGCCGTGTGGTTGTTGTATGGTATGGAAGAGAATGAATCAATTTTTCTTAAGTATTTTGGTTGTTGTTGTAATGGAATCTATGATGGAAATGAAAGTTTAATGATTCTAGTTGAAGTTGTAAGTGTTGGAGAGTTGTTTAGAAGCTAATATGGTGTTAAAAGCCATTTCTTGTATTTATGGAAAACAATGTTGTTAGTGTGTGAATTGTTGGTGTAGTTCATGAATTTGAAGGAAGGAAATGTGTTGTTATTGTCCTTGTTGCATTTGGAAGGTTTCGGATGAAGTAGAGTATTGGTTGAATTGTTTTGAATATCTTACGGATTGTTTGAAGTTTTCTTGAATATTGTTTGAATGGTTGTGGATTAGTACATGAATATGTAAGCAATTTTGAATTGAACGTAAATGAAACACCGTCGAAGTTTGTAGAAAGAAGTTGTTAACGTTAGTATGCTTTTTGAATTGATTGTGGATATTGTTAGAATAACTGTTGGTATTGTTGTTGATAATTTGGCCGAGTTAAATTCTCGGATTTGTTGTTGATGATTTAGCCAAGTTGGATTCTCGGGGATGGTTGTATTTACAGGGGAAGTGCTGCCGAAATTTCTGTAAATAAAGTGTTGGTTGAAGACTGAACTTCTAAGTATCTATAGCTAATGTTTGGTATACATTAATATTGTTGTAGATCTTACGAAGCCAAAGACTTAAGTTCGGATTAGCGTAGAAAGCGGGCAAGGTATGTAAGGCTTACCCTTTCTTTCTTTTGGCATGATCCTTATGAAACGAGCAGATGACGTATATGTATGTTTTCAAAGAACTTTCTATTCTTAGAGCCACTAGGATGGCTAATATTCTTGACTTCCATAAGCTATTTCATATGGTTTTGATGCGTATCTATGATGTCCGAAGATCTATTTGATATGTATCCGAATGGCATTCGAGAGACAATTGATATGACTAATGTTTGGATTTTCAAATGATAGCACGTTTGAGTATTCCATTGAGACTTTGATATATTTTGATACGTACATATGGTTCCAAAAGCTCTATTTGATTTGATCCATAACGATATTCGAAAGGTACCTAACATGATTATTGCTTTGATTTTTCCAAAAATAGCTTCTGAAACGTTCGTAGAAGGTTCTGTACTTAAAACGCCCATAACTTGTACTAAGTCGGAGTGACTCGAAACTTGTTTCTGAGCCTTCAGGTGTCGGTAAGTATACTTGTCTATCAAGTCTTGATTTATGTGCATATGGTTTCGCACTACTCTGTTTGTGCAAGCCTCAGTATGTCCTTCACTGAGCCCGGGCCAGGATATGTTCTCGTGCGTACTCCACTGCATTGTTCACCAAGTCCCTCTCACTTCTGGGCCGGGACACGTTATATGTATATGTATATGATGATATGATGATACGAGGATGGCAGCCAGGATGGCATATGATGACTTTACTCACCGAGACCCGCAATAGAGGGCCGGGACACGTTATGTATATATGGTATATGATGATGACATGCATGATTCTATCCACCGAGTCCCTCAATAGAGGGCCGGGACACGTTATATGTATATATATGATGTTGACATGTATGATCTTATCCACCGAGTCCCTCACTTGAGGGCCGGGACACGTTACGTACATATGATATATGATGTGGACATGTATGAATTATCCACCGAGTCCCTCACTGGAGGGCCGGGACACGTTATCTGTACATATGATATATGATGTGGATATGCATGATTTTCATGTAAAAGGCAAGTGCTTTGATGTTTTAAAAGGTCATACTTGATTCTGGTAAATCTCTGTTTCAGTTATGATCTCCTTTTTCTGTATTCCATGCCTTACATGCTCAGTACATATTCTGTACTGACCCCCTTTCTTCGGGAGCTGCGTTTCATGCCACGCAGGTACACCCAGATGAGTAAAGGACATTGCTAGAAGATGCTTCAGCTGGATTGGCGAGCTCCACTTCCTTTCGGAGTATTGCCGAGTCAGAGTACATATGTTATGATTTCTGATTAATGTTAGAGACTTTGCAGACAGAGTCGTGGGTATAGAATGTCAGTTTTGTAAGCGGCTCCATCAGCCGATGTGTCATTCTGTGTTATGTGATAAATTCCATATGTTTACAGATTTTGTTTGATTTGAGAACAACGAAAAAGAATATTTCTGAAAGCATTTATTATGATTGTCATTTTTATTTGATTGAGAGTCCAAAGAGATTACGTCTGTAATAAGAGTCAGCGGGTTCGCTCGGCTCCGAATATGGGGTCGGGTGCCCATCACACCCTAGTAAGATTAGGGTGTGACAAAGTGGTATCAGAGTAGGTCATCTTAGGGGTTGTCTGCAAAGTCGTGTCCAGTAGAGTCCTGTTTATGGGTGTGAAGCCGTCCTCATTTATAAACAGGAGGCTACAGGGCATCTAGGGATTGTTGACCTTCTTTCTGTCTTAGATCGTGCGATAGAGCCAAGTCATAGGAAATGAGATTCCTTATGTAAGCCTTACATATGACGGAAGAAGGTAAGTGATGATATGGAAAGTTATAGAAGTAAGTCCTGATATATTTGTTCTGTTATCTGGAATTAGAAGCTCTGGGTGGCTGGAATATGTCGTATGACTGTATGCCCTGTGAAACATTGTTGATATTTGCTGCGTACAGATTTTGAATAGTAAGGATTGCAAAAGAGACTCTGTCGAAATTTTTGGAAACCAGGTCCTTTAACTAGGGACACCTAACAGGAAGAAGCGTGGAAAGGAAATATCGTACATAGACAATAAGCGAGATGCGTTGTTTCAAAAGGGCTATGTACTTGGCATGACATGAAGAACGATGGCGAGAAGGACGATTAGCAGTCCAAAGGATTAAGATGGATAATATTCGAGGTTTAGTAAGAACAAGGTCTGCTGGAGGATTCAGAGAAAGTCGACAATCAGTTTTGTTGAAGATTATTATGTACGGATGGTGAGTGGAAATCTGAACATACTGATACCTGAGTACTTCTAAGTAACGGCGACGAAGGTATGTTCGCTACCATCGGGAATCTGGGAATCTAGGACGAAGGGTAGTTATACACATAAGTGAAAGGTGAATATCGGGGATTGAAAAGGGTAAAATAGTAATTGTAAAGGGAAGGACGTGTTACGAAAATGTCTCGGAATCTGTAAGACTTCGACTTGCTCCAAATCATGTAATAAAGGTCATGCGAGGAAGTAGATGCGATTATATCAGCATTAAGGCACCAGATTTCATCAAAGTTTCATGGTTAAGCGTGCTGGGGTGAGACAAATCTTAGGATGAGTGACCCCCTGGGAAGTGCACTAAAGTTCTGTAAATTCACATATAAGAGACAAGTGAAAGTTAGAGTAGCCTAAGGGAAACTAAAATATACGGGATGGTTGGAGACCATAAGAGGTCGCGTAGGACGAGGCAGACTGGACTGGTGAAAAGACAGAAAGTGCATCCCAGCTCTGGAATTAGGATAGGCTTGAATAGCGTTTGGAAGTACTTTGTGGGCTAGTTGATAGTAATTATATATATATATATATATATATATATATATATATATATATATATATATATATATATATATATATATGTATATATATATATATATATATATATATATATATATATATATATATATATATATATATATATATATATATATATATATATATATATATATATATATATATATATATATATATATATATATATATATATATATATGTATATATATATACATGAATGCGTACGATATCTCACATGTGAATGTATTGGTGGGCATGTGATGTGTGTACCCCAGCAACCGGCGCTACGGTATAGAAGGCACCAATTGAGTAAGGGTACCGAAGTTCAAGTGACAGCAAAAATAAATGGTACAAGTGTTACAAGGTAAGCAGATGTTATTCTCACTACGGGTTAAGATTGGAAAGTTCTAATACAACGATATTTGAAAAAAAAAAGTGAGTAAATGGAAGGCAGGGAAATCAAAATGTCGAAAAAAGGTGCAAAGTAAGAAACCTCAGGGAGTGAAGCTTCCGAGAGAAACTACTGGCAAAGCACGAGACTATTTGGGTAAGAACTCAAAGTAGGCATGTGAAAAGGATAAAGTGTGGTAATATGGAACAAAAGAGGAATGTGTGAGGTTCGAGAACCAATTTCAATAAGTGGGACCGAAGGAACAGTGACTGCGACAAGGAATGTAAGGTAAGAGAAAAGAAGGATTAAGCCTTGTGACGATGTTAGAAGAATTCCGGCGCTTGAAAGGTATATAAGGAATAAAATGTGCAGCTATATTAATGTGGTTGCCTCAGACATGGAAATGCTTTCCTGAAAGGATGACTTGGAAATAAGACGGATTTGCGCGTTTAAGGCAAAATTTCACGAACTTCAGAGCCGATGCCACAAAGGCAAAAGAAGAAAAGTGTTCGAGGAGGGAGGAAACTAAGGAAGGTTAAGGATGAAAGTAGGAAAAATATACAAATGGGTTGGTCGAAAGAAGAGGAGAGCGTTTAGGCGCAGGGAAATTGGAAAACCTCTAACCATAGGCGTAAGAAGGATACCTTAACGGGTTAGTGGTAGGAATCCGATTACGCATTAAGGAAAGAATAAGGATAATGGGACGACACTGTTGATTGGGAAACTAATGGTATGGGATGATAATTCATGTGAGGTCTGAAAGATTTGATTTTAGAGGAAATGGGATAAAGTGCAAGGAACGTGCATGGGAGACCGCCCGGCCATAACATCATAAATATAGTTAAAGGTTTGTGAACAAGGATAAAAAGGGTGTAAACTATAAGAATTCTGTGCTAAGGGCAAAAGTAGCAGGCCGCTCGAAAAACATGGACGCACAGCTGCAATGTAAGCATATAGTTAAGAAGACTTACGAGTAAGCGAGCTAAATGTGCGAAAGGATTAATAGTGGATGGAAAGGTATGGGAATGTTGATAAGAATGATGATATAGGCGCAAAATGAAAGAAAAACTTATGGTGAGAAGTTTCGATATGTTATGCACAGAGCTAGAAAGAAAGATGAGGGGTAAGGTATAAACGAAGATTTCACAAAAGGACTATTGGCATATGAGGAGCCCTTTAAAGGGGGGGGGGGGGGGAGAGCATATTATATTAAACTTAAAAGGGAATCGCAACAATTTCAGACTCCAGAGGAGGAAAATTTATTAGCTCGGGACCAGAGTTCGAAACATGTCGGCACATCAAACGGATACATGAAAAAAATAGAAACGAATTGACAATGAGTGTACCGTGAGGCCGACATGAAGGGAAAGGATGAAAGATACCTTAAGAGAATGCTTCATGCCAACATGAATTATGATATGCCATGATTTGAATCCCCCGTATCGAGCAAAAATTGCGCAGTATCTAAGTACGCAGCGACATGTGGTGAAGAGTAATAAAAAGAGCAAGAAAATGTCTACAAGCTAAGTTCACAAAGGATAATGGAGAAAATGATAAGGTTCAAAGGATATTTCGGACAACAACACTATTGTAACAAAAGTATCAACAATTGGTAGTCTGGGGAATTTTTGAAAGAAAGAAAGAACGCAGTATCTGCGAATGAAATAAAAGAGTTTATTGGATACTAGAAAATAGTTCATGGACCATTAATTATACGGAATATGAGGATGTACGCTATGAAATTATATGAATCATCGATATAAAGCAATGCCCAATCATAATCGTAAGGAATCCGCACCGAAGAGCCAACAAGGAATAACGATGGACGAAACGAGCGCCAACACAAAGAAATCAAATACAATTATACTTGTGTCGAGAAATGTGAGAGAAGGAAATAAAGAAAAAGTTGTAGTAAGAACTCAAAGATGTTGCGAACCAAGAAGTTAAGTGAACTCGGATCATAAGTTACCATAAGGGTAACTGAACTGCGAAGGATGATAAATGGTAAAGAAATATTACGTACATACGTCTTTGGATAAATATTTCGAATGAAAAATTAAAAAGGGACCCCCCCCGAAGTGTACAGACCCCATAAGATCAGTTGAACATTCGAGGACGAATGTTCTAAAGAGGGGGAGGATGTTATAGCCCGTATTGTGTACGTTCGGATAATTCAAGATAATTGTCAGAAGCTAAGGGCAAGACCATATTTTGATCTTGTTTAATACACAAGTTGCTTATGAAAATTATTGATGTGGAAATATTGAGAAAGGCTAAGGGTAAAAAGGGAAATTCGCAAGATGACTCATAGAAATGTGGAGGAAGGCTAAGGGCAAACTTGGAATTTGGAAAATAAATCTTCATGAATTGTAAAACAAAAAAAAAGGGTTGGGCTTGAGAAAATGGACCATGTGGCCGGCCAAATGAAGTGGGCCAAGGCCCACATGGGAGCCCAACTTTAATACATAATAGATGAGAATTAGAGCACATTTCTCATTCTTCTCCACTTAGAA
Source organism: Lycium barbarum (assembly GCF_019175385.1). Lineage (NCBI taxonomy): Eukaryota > Viridiplantae > Streptophyta > Magnoliopsida > Solanales > Solanaceae > Lycium > Lycium barbarum. The sequence continues at coordinate 95,310,688 of NC_083342.1, forward strand.
TTTTCAAGAAGCTTGAAGAAGACCAAGAATACAAGGGCCATTCAGCCAAGCCTAGGAAAAGTGAGCTTCCAATTTTGATCACAAAAAAATATTTTCTCCTAGCATTCCTACTAATTTGAAGGTCCTCTTTAACGTGGGATAATTGTTGGAGCAAGTAAACCACTATTTGTTGCAAGACCATAATTCTAGCCAAGTGGGAAATTAAGGGAAAAAGGTAAGAATTAATCTTGTTTTATATGTTATGGATGATTATGTATGTTGTAGTAGGTAAAAGTGGATAAAATTCATGAAAATATGAATATATGTTGTGGCCGTGTGGTTGTTGTATGGTATGGAAGAGAATGAATCAATTTTTCTTAAGTATTTTGGTTGTTGTTGTAATGGAATCTATGATGGAAATGAAAGTTTAATGATTCTAGTTGAAGTTGTAAGTGTTGGAGAGTTATTTAGAAGCTAATGTGGTGTTAAAAGTCATTTCTTGTATTTATTGAAAACAATGTTGTTAGTGTGTGAATTGTTGGTGTAGTTCATGAATTTGAAGGAAGGCAATGTGTCGTTATTGTCCTTGTTGCATTTGGAAGGTTTCATATGAAGTAGAGTATTGGTTGAATTGTTTTGAATATCGTACGGATTGTTTGAAGTATTCTTGAATATTGTTTGAATGGTTGTGGATTAGTACATGAATATGCAAGCAATTATGAATTGAACGTAAATGAAACACCGTCGAAGTTTGTAGAAAGAAGTTGTTAACGTTAGTATGCTTTTTGAATTGATTGTGGATATTGTTAGAATAACTGTTGGTATTGTTGTTGATAATTTGGCCAAGTTAAATTCTCGGATTTGTTGTTGATGATTTAGCCAAGTTCGATTCTCGGGGATGGTTGTATTTACAGGGGAAGTGCTGCCGAAATTTCTGTAAATAAAGTGTTGGTTGAAGACTGAACTTCTAAGTATCTATAGCTAATGTTTGGTATACATTAATATTGTTGTAGATCTTACGAAGCCAAAGACTTAAGTTCGGATTAGCGTAGAAAGCGGGCAAGGTATGTAAGGCTTACCCTTTCTTTCTTTTGGCATGATCCTTATGAAACGAGCAGATGACGTATATGTATGTTTTCAAAGAACTTTCTATTCTTAGAGCCACTAGGATGGCTAATATTCTTGACTTCCATAAGCTATTTCATATGGTTTTGATGCGTATCTATGATGTCCGAAGATCTATTTGATATGTATCCGAATGGCATTCGAGAGACAATTGATATGACTAATGTTTGGATTTTCAAATGATAGCACGTTTGAGTATTCCATTGAGACTTTGATATATTTTGATACGTACATATGGTTCCAAAAGCTCTATTTGATTTGATCCATAACGATATTCGAAAGGTACCTAACATGATTATTGCTTTGATTTTTCCAAAAATAGCTTCTGAAACGTTCGTAGAAGGTTCTGTACTTAAAACGCCCATAACTTGTACTAAGTCGGAGTGACTCGAAACTTGTTTCTGAGCCTTCAGGTGTCGGTAAGTATACTTGTCTATCAAGTCTTGATTTATGTGCATATGGTTTCGCACTACTCTGTTTGTGCAAGCCTCAGTATGTCCTTCACTGAGCCCGGGCCAGGATATGTTCTCGTGCGTACTCCACTGCATTGTTCACCAAGTCCCTCTCACTTCTGGGCCGGGACACGTTATATGTATATGTATATGATGATATGATGATACGAGGATGGCAGCCAGGATGGCATATGATGACTTTACTCACCGAGACCCGCAATAGAGGGCCGGGACACGTTATGTATATATGGTATATGATGATGACATGCATGATTCTATCCACCGAGTCCCTCAATAGAGGGCCGGGACACGTTATATGTATATATATGATGTTGACATGTATGATCTTATCCACCGAGTCCCTCACTTGAGGGCCGGGACACGTTACGTACATATGATATATGATGTGGACATGTATGAATTATCCACCGAGTCCCTCACTGGAGGGCCGGGACACGTTATCTGTACATATGATATATGATGTGGATATGCATGATTTTCATGTAAAAGGCAAGTGCTTTGATGTTTTAAAAGGTCATACTTGATTCTGGTAAATCTCTGTTTCAGTTATGATCTCCTTTTTCTGTATTCCATGCCTTACATGCTCAGTACATATTCTGTACTGACCCCCTTTCTTCGGGAGCTGCGTTTCATGCCACGCAGGTACACCCAGATGAGTAAAGGACATTGCTAGAAGATGCTTCAGCTGGATTGGCGAGCTCCACTTCCTTTCGGAGTATTGCCGAGTCAGAGTACATATGTTATGATTTCTGATTAATGTTAGAGACTTTGCAGACAGAGTCGTGGGTATAGAATGTCAGTTTTGTAAGCGGCTCCATCAGCCGATGTGTCATTCTGTGTTATGTGATAAATTCCATATGTTTACAGATTTTGTTTGATTTGAGAACAACGAAAAAGAATATTTCTGAAAGCATTTATTATGATTGTCATTTTTATTTGATTGAGAGTCCAAAGAGATTACGTCTGTAATAAGAGTCAGCGGGTTCGCTCGGCTCCGAATATGGGGTCGGGTGCCCATCACACCCTAGTAAGATTAGGGTGTGACAAAGTGGTATCAGAGTAGGTCATCTTAGGGGTTGTCTGCAAAGTCGTGTCCAGTAGAGTCCTGTTTATGGGTGTGAAGCCGTCCTCATTTATAAACAGGAGGCTACAGGGCATCTAGGGATTGTTGACCTTCTTTCTGTCTTAGATCGTGCGATAGAGCCAAGTCATAGGAAATGAGATTCCTTATGTAAGCCTTACATATGACGGAAGAAGGTAAGTGATGATATGGAAAGTTATAGAAGTAAGTCCTGATATATTTGTTCTGTTATCTGGAATTAGAAGCTCTGGGTGGCTGGAATATGTCGTATGACTGTATGCCCTGTGAAACATTGTTGATATTTGCTGCGTACAGATTTTGAATAGTAAGGATTGCAAAAGAGACTCTGTCGAAATTTTTGGAAACCAGGTCCTTTAACTAGGGACACCTAACAGGAAGAAGCGTGGAAAGGAAATATCGTACATAGACAATAAGCGAGATGCGTTGTTTCAAAAGGGCTATGTACTTGGCATGACATGAAGAACGATGGCGAGAAGGACGATTAGCAGTCCAAAGGATTAAGATGGATAATATTCGAGGTTTAGTAAGAACAAGGTCTGCTGGAGGATTCAGAGAAAGTCGACAATCAGTTTTGTTGAAGATTATTATGTACGGATGGTGAGTGGAAATCTGAACATACTGATACCTGAGTACTTCTAAGTAACGGCGACGAAGGTATGTTCGCTACCATCGGGAATCTGGGAATCTAGGACGAAGGGTAGTTATACACATAAGTGAAAGGTGAATATCGGGGATTGAAAAGGGTAAAATAGTAATTGTAAAGGGAAGGACGTGTTACGAAAATGTCTCGGAATCTGTAAGACTTCGACTTGCTCCAAATCATGTAATAAAGGTCATGCGAGGAAGTAGATGCGATTATATCAGCATTAAGGCACCAGATTTCATCAAAGTTTCATGGTTAAGCGTGCTGGGGTGAGACAAATCTTAGGATGAGTGACCCCCTGGGAAGTGCACTAAAGTTCTGTAAATTCACATATAAGAGACAAGTGAAAGTTAGAGTAGCCTAAGGGAAACTAAAATATACGGGATGGTTGGAGACCATAAGAGGTCGCGTAGGACGAGGCAGACTGGACTGGTGAAAAGACAGAAAGTGCATCCCAGCTCTGGAATTAGGATAGGCTTGAATAGCGTTTGGAAGTACTTTGTGGGCTAGTTGATAGTAATTATATATATATATATATATATATATATATATATATATATATATATATATATATATATATATATATATATATATATGTATATATATATACATGAATGCGTACGATATCTCACATGTGAATGTATTGGTGGGCATGTGATGTGTGTACCCCAGCAACCGGCGCTACGGTATAGAAGGCACCAATTGAGTAAGGGTACCGAAGTTCAAGTGACAGCAAAAATAAATGGTACAAGTGTTACAAGGTAAGCAGATGTTATTCTCACTACGGGTTAAGATTGGAAAGTTCTAATACAACGATATTTGAAAAAAAAAGTGAGTAAATGGAAGGCAGGGAAATCAAAATGTCGAAAAAAGGTGCAAAGTAAGAAACCTCAGGGAGTGAAGCTTCCGAGAGAAACTACTGGCAAAGCACGAGACTATTTGGGTAAGAACTCAAAGTAGGCATGTGAAAAGGATAAAGTGTGGTAATATGGAACAAAAGAGGAATGTGTGAGGTTCGAGAACCAATTTCAATAAGTGGGACCGAAGGAACAGTGACTGCGACAAGGAATGTAAGGTAAGAGAAAAGAAGGATTAAGCCTTGTGACGATGTTAGAAGAATTCCGGCGCTTGAAAGGTATATAAGGAATAAAATGTGCAGCTATATTAATGTGGTTGCCTCAGACATGGAAATGCTTTCCTGAAAGGATGACTTGGAAATAAGACGGATTTGCGCGTTTAAGGCAAAATTTCACGAACTTCAGAGCCGATGCCACAAAGGCAAAAGAAGAAAAGTGTTCGAGGAGGGAGGAAACTAAGGAAGGTTAAGGATGAAAGTAGGAAAAATATACAAATGGGTTGGTCGAAAGAAGAGGAGAGCGTTTAGGCGCAGGGAAATTGGAAAACCTCTAACCATAGGCGTAAGAAGGATACCTTAACGGGTTAGTGGTAGGAATCCGATTACGCATTAAGGAAAGAATAAGGATAATGGGACGACACTATTGATTGGGAAATTAATGGTATGGGATGAGAATTCATGTGAGGTCTGAAAGATTTGATTTTAGAGGAAATGGGATAAAGTGCAAGGAACGTGCATGGGAGACCGCCCGGCCATAACATCATAAATATAGTTAAAGGTTTGTGAACAAGGATAAAAAGGGTGTAAACTATAAGAATTCTGTGCTAAGGGCAAAAGTAGCAGGCCGCTCGAAAAACATGGACGCACAGCTGCAATGTAAGCATATAGTTAAGAAGACTTACGAGTAAGCGAGCTAAATGTGCGAAAGGATTAATAGTGGATGGAAAGGTATGGGAATGTTGACAAGAATGATGATATAGGCGCAAAATGAAAGAAAAACTTATGGTGAGAAGTTTCGATATGTTATGCACAGAGCTAGAAAGAAAGATGAGGGGTAAGGTATAAACGAAGATTTCACAAAAGGACTATTGGCATATGAGGAGCCCTTTAAAGGGGGGGGGGGGGGGAGAGCATATTATATTAAACTTAAAAGGGAATCGCAACAATTTCAGACTCCAGAGGAGGAAAATTTCTTAGCTCGGGACCAGAGTTCGAAACATGTCGGCACATCAAACGGATACATGAAAAAAATAGAAACGAATTGACAATGAGTGTACCGTGAGGCCGACATGAAGGGAAAGGATGGAAGATACCTTAAGAGAATGCTTCATGCCAACATGAATTATGATATGCCATGATTTGAATCCCCCGTATCGAGCAAAAATTGCGCAGTATCTAAGTACGCAGCGACATGTGGTGAAGAGTAATAAAAAGAGCAAGAAAATGTCTACAAGCTAAGTTCACAAAGGATAATGGAGAAAATGATAAGGTTCAAAGGATATTTCGGACAACAACACTATTGTAACAAAAGTATCAACAATTGGTAGTCTGGGGAATTTTTGAAAGAAAGAAAGAACGCAGTATCTGCGAATGAAATAAAAGAGTTTATTGGATACTAGAAAATAGTTTATGGACCATTAATTATACGGATTATGAGGATGTACGCTATGAAATTATATGAATCATCGATATAAAGCAATGCCCAATCATAATCGTAAGGAATCCGCACCGAAGAGCCAACAAGGAATAACGATGGACGAAACGAGCGCCAACACAAAGAAATCAAATACAATTATACTTGTGTCGAGAAATGTGAGAGAAGGAAATAAAGAAAAAGTTGTAGTAAGAACTCAAAGATGTTGCGAACCAAGAAGTTAAGTGAACTCGGATCATAAGTTACCATAAGGGTAACTGAACTGCGAAGGATGATAAATGGTAAAGAAATATTACGTACATACGTCTTTGGATAAATATTTCGAATGAAAAATTAAAAAGGGACCCCCCCCCCCCCCCCCGAAGTGTACAGACCCCATAAGATCAGTTGAACATTCGAGGACGAATGTTCTAAAGGGGGGGAGGATGTTATAGCCCGTATTGTGTACGTTCGGATAATTCAAGATAATTGTCAGAAGCTAAGGGCAAGACCATATTTTGATCTTGTTTAATACACAAGTTGCTTATGAAAATTATTGATGTGGAAATATTGAGAAAGGCTAAGGGTAAAAAGGGAAATTCGCAAGATGACTCATAGAAATGTGGAGGAAGGCTAAGGGCAAACTTGGAATTTGGAAAATAAATCTTCATGAATTGTAAAACAAAAAAAAAAGGGTTGGGCTTGAGAAAATGGACCATGTGGCCGGCCAAATGAAGTGGGCCAAGGCCCACATGGGAGCCCAACTTTAATACATAATAGATGAGAATTAGAGCACATTTCTCATTCTTCTCCACTTAGAATTTTCAAGAAGCTTGAAGAAGACCAAGAATACAAGGGCCATTCAGCCAAGCCTAGGAAAAGTGAGCTTCCAATTTTGATCACAAAAAAATATTTTCTCCTAGCATTCCTACTAATTTGAAGGTCCTCTTTAACGTGGGATAATTGTTGGAGCAAGTAAACCACTATTTGTTGCAAGACCATAATTCTAGCCAAGTGGGAAATTAAGGGAAAAAGGTAAGAATTAATCTTGTTTTATATGTTATGGATGATTATGTATGTTGTAGTAGGTAAAAGTGGATAAAATTCATGAAAATATGAATATATGTTGTGGCTGTGTGGTTGTTGTATGGTATGGAAGAGAATGAATCAATTTTTCTTAAGTATTTTGGTTGTTGTTGTAATGGAATCTATGATGGAAATGAAAGTTTAATGATTCTAGTTGAAGTTGTAAGTGTTGGAGAGTTATTTAGAAGCTAATGTGGTGTTAAAAGTCATTTCTTGTATTTATTGAAAACAATGTTGTTAGTGTGTGAATTGTTGGTGTAGTTCATGAATTTGAAGGAAGGCAATGTGTCGTTATTGTCCTTGTTGCATTTGGAAGGTTTCATATGAAGTAGAGTATTGGTTGAATTGTTTTGAATATCGTACGGATTGTTTGAAGTATTCTTGAATATTGTTTGAATGGTTGTGGATTAGTACATGAATATGCAAGCAATTATGAATTGAACGTAAATTAAACACCGTCGAAGTTTGTAGAAAGGAGTTGTTAACGTTAGTATGCTTTTTGAATTGATTGTGGATATTGTTAGAATAACTGTTGGTATTGTTGTTGATAATTTGGCCGAGTTAAATTCTTGGATTTGTTGTTGATGATTTAGCCGAGTTGGATTCTCGGGGATGGTTGTATTTACAGGGGAAGTGCTGCCGAAATTTCTGTAATAAAGTGTTGGTTGAAGATTGAACTTCTAAGTATCTATAGCTAATGTTTGGTATACATTAATATTGTTGTAGATCTTACGAAGCCAAAGACTTAAGTTCGGATTAGCGTAGAAAGCGGGCAAGGTATGTAAGGCTTACCCTTTCTTTCTTTTGGCATGATCCTTATAGAACGAGCAGATGACGTATATGTATGTTTTCAAAGAACTTTCTATTCTTAGAGCCACTAGGATGGCTAATATTCTTGACTTCCATAAGCTATTTCATATGGTTTTGATGCGTATCTATGATGTCCGAAGATCTATTTGATATGTATCCGAATGGCATTCGAGAGACAATTGATATGACTAATGTTTGGATTTTCAAATGATAGCACGTTTGAGTATTCCATTGAGACTTTGATATATTTTGATACGTACATATGGTTCAAAAAACTCTATTTGATTTGATCCATAACGATATTCGAAAGGTACCTAACATGATTATTGCTTTGATTTTTTCAAAAATAGCTTCTGAATCGTTCGTAGAAGGTTCTGTACTTAAAACGCCCATAACTTTCTTATACTAAGTCAGATTGATTCGAAACTTGTTTCTGAGCCTTCAGGTGCCGGTAAGTATACTTGTCTATCGAGTCTTGATTTATGTGCATATGGTTTCGCACTACTCTGTTCGTGCAAGCCTCAATATGTCCTTCACTGAGCCCGGGCCAGGATATGTTCTCGTGCGTACTCCACTGCATTGTTCACCGAGTCCCTCTCACTTCCGGGCCGGGACACGTTATATGTATATGTATATGATGATATGATGATACGGGGATGGCAGCCAGGATGGCATATGATGACTTTACTCACCGAGATCCGCAATAGAGGGCCGGGACACGTTATGTATATATGGTATATGATGCTGACATGCATGATTCTATCCACCGAGTTCCTCAATAGAGGGCCGGGACACATTATATATATACATGACATATGATGTTGACATGCATGATCTTATCCACCGAGTCCCTCACTTGAGGGCCGGGACACGTTACACACATATGATATATGATGTGGACATGTATGATTTATCCACCGAGTCTCTCACTGGAGGGCCGAGACACTTTATCTGTATATATGATATATGATGTGGATATGCATGATTTTCATTTAAAAAGGCAAGTGCTTTGATGTTTTAAAAGGACATACTTGATTCTGGTAAAAATATATGTTTCAGTTGTGATCTCCTTTTTCTGTATTCCATGCCTTACATGCTCAGTACACATTCCGTACTGACCCCCTTTCTTCGGGGGCTGCGTTTCATGCCATGCAGGTACACCCAGATGAGTAAAGGACATTGCTAGAAGATGCTTCAGCTGGATTGGCGAGCTCCACTTCCTTTCGGAGTATTGCCGAGTCAGAGTACATATGTTATGATTTCTGATTAATGTTAGAGACTTTGCAGACAGAGTCGTGGGTATAGAATGTCAGTTTTGTAAGCGGCTCCATCAGCCGATGTGTCATTCTGTGTTATGTGATAAATTCCATATGTTTACAGATTTTTTTTGATTTGAGAACAACGAAAAAGAATATTTCTGAAAGCATTTACTATGATTGTCATTTTTATTTGATTGAGAGTCCAAAGAGATTACGTTTGTAATAAGAGTCAGCGGGTTCGCTCGGCTCCGAATATGGGGTCGGGTTCCCATCACACCCTAGTAAGATTAGGGTGTGACAGTAGGTAGGTAGGGAGACAAATCAAACCCATAGGTGTTCCATCAGTGAATTTTCAGGAGCACTCCATTTACTTCGAAGCTGCAGTCTATTTGGTATTATCCTTATGATCATTTGCATTCTATGTAAAGGCCCGTAGACGTGTGTGTACAGTTAGATGTTTTATAGCTCCACTGGTTCATATTGTTGTATAATATATTGGTGGCCTTGTCGGCCTTATTGAAACTTTACTATTAGCCTTGCCGGCTTTATGATGTACGTTATGTTTTGGCGACCTTATCGATCAGTATATGAACATATGTGCTGAATGATCGGATATTCCTATGTTGGGGCTTTTCTGTGTGCAGGTGTTCTTTGAGTTATAGTTTATAATGTTCAAAGTAAAGGATAAGTCAGGTAGTTCTCGATCTAAGGGTCGGAGCGCGCCATACTCCTGGTAGGGGTGTGACAGATGGTGCACATTGACGGCCCGTTGACATGGTTAACGGTCCGTCAATAATGTCTGGTCTCTGCAGATTTCCCTGAATCTGCTCTGCCTACATCAATTCAATTCGTTCAACTTCTAATCCTTTAATATACCTGGAATGACTGCTAGTACCTCCATACACGGGGTAAAATACTTAGCATCTCAATACTCAGGTTCAAATCTCCATTCCTGGGCATGTTCAACTAGAAAACTGTAAGTTTTTCCTACCATGAAAACGAGAGGTGTAACAATAGCACCTTCCTGAAAAATTCATACCTTAGGTCATTGACTCTTGCACATGATCAATTTTTTGAGGTCAAGCGCAATCTGCTGCACTACCTGGGCTATCACAGGTGCTGGGATCAAAATCTTGAACATGGGTGTGGCCTTGGGAACCCTTGTACTGGGATCAAGACTTTGAATTTGGGCTGTTTTTGGAGGGTGAGTGTAGCAACCGTCCATTCCAGAGGCTTAGTGGTTCTAGGATACAACGTTCTACAGGCTTCTCAGTCTTCATCCCTTTGTACCATATGGACCCCACCCTTTTCATGATTCGATAGCGGGTTTATGTTTAAGTTAGGGGAAGCAGTTTCTAAGATGATTTCCCTTTTATCAATCATATCTTGAATTTTATGTTTCAGGTTTATGCAATCCTCCGTGCTGTGCCCGACCCCTCCCGAGTAGTAGGCACAAGTTTGACCAGCCATGTAGAACCGACTCCCAGGTTGTGCTTGTTTTGGCAGGGCTTTCTAGATTTGCCATGCGATCAGCAGCCTCTCCAACAGTCTAGCCCTTAGTTCGAAGAGTTTGTGAATTCCCTCACATGTCTCTTCTCAAAAGCTAAACGTGGCATATTATATGTAGGAGTGGTGGTTGATTTTGGTAGTTATGGGTTTTATAGGCTTGTGAGGGATTATTTGTGGTGGATGGTAGATTTTCTGGGTGGTAGTGGGTATGTTTGTTATGGTGGCAGTTGGTAAATAGGGGCAGATACACGAACACTGGGCGAAGCCGTGTATACTGGCACAACGGCAACAAATGCTGGTTGTGTGTAATACACGGGTGCTGAGCTATATGGAGGGGTAGAGATTCAGAAGGAGTGGGACTTAGTGGGAATGCGAGGGTCCTTTTGGGTTTTGGTTTGAAATGTGAGATATGCTTGCCACGTCCTTTTTCGTTCATGCGGAAGATTCCCACGGCAGCCTGCCTAGACGCTTTGTTGAAGATACTGACGATCTTTACAGATTTGATGGCGGTCATATTTATGGCCTTTCACATTTTCACCAATTTAGAGAACGGCCTTCCGGCCATGGACAACATCCTATCATAGAAATCTGGCTCCTGTGAACTGATAAATACAGAAACGAGCTCTCCTTCGCTCATTGGTGGCTACACACAGGCTGCTTTAGCCCTCCACCTTCTGGCGACTTTTTTATAGTTTTTCGTTGATTTTTTCTTTACCTTCTCGAGGTAGTAGCAGTCTGGTATGGTCTCTATATTGAATCGAAACCTTTATATGAAGGATTCTGCCGTGTCTTCCCAGCGGAGCCACTGGCGCATGTCCTGTATGGCAAACCATTCTGCGGCCTCAGGTCAGGCTACGACTGAACAATCGCATGATTAGGGGTTTATTCTTCTTCACTCTGACTAACTGGTCGCAGTATGAACGGAGGTGCGCTTTGGGGTTTCCCGTCTTATTGAACATTTCAAACTTCGGGATTTTAAACTCTTCTGGCAGGTCTAAATTCGAGTGCATGCACATGTTGTCATAGCTCAGGTCCATGACCTTTCTCGTGGATCTATTGGACTTTTTCAGCAATTCCTCTATTTTCTTCTCTATGTTTTTCTCTTGCTTGTCCTGTTCAACCCTCTAAATCCTTTCCATCTCCTCGTAGTGATCCAGTTCCTTATGTCCTAGAGAGGATTCATTTAGCATATTAGGGGTGAAGAAAGATACCTAAGGGTGGTATGATTGAATGAAATGCTGGTGGTTTTCCCAACAGGTGGGGTGGTGTGTATGTTTGGCTCGTCTGATTGAAGGAAACCGCATGAGGGGCTTGATATATCGGAACTGAGTGGGTGGTCCCTAGGACTTGAGCATTTTTAACCGATGATGGCGTATAGTAAGAGGGTCCAGCATGGTTTGGGTTGGCGATGTTTAGTGGCGGGGGCATGGTTCTTGGCGGGTAGATGGGAAAATGACCAGGCACTGTGGATCTTATGAGGGAAAAAGAAGAGGGGCTCTTTTTCCTTTGGCGGTGTTCCTTTCTGCGTCGGCTGCTTCCCTTCTAGCTACCTTTTCTTAGAGAGTAGTGACGGTAGTTAACAATGTTGCGATCGCATCCTTCCAGGATGCGGCCTCTTGCGAGTATTGGGTGTCCCCCTCATTTCTTATTTCTTCAAGAGTACCACTAATTTTGTCCCTTCTTTTGTCGGGGAGGGATGCTAACGCGACTTTGGATCTTGTGAAATATACCAGCTTTTAATATCACACTAATCGATCCCTTTCTTTAAGATAAAAATAGCTCAACGGTAAAGAAAGTTAGTTTCTGCATATCAAATATAAAAGCATAATATCAAATATGGGTATTTAAGACACAAATAGAAAATAAGATCGTATATTAAAGCTTGAGCACTCCTAATTTGACGTTCTAAAGTCTTGGATATCACGGGCTTTTATGTTCGGGTGGATCATAGTTTGGTGGCCTTGCGGTTGACTTAGCACGGTGAACCCTTGGGCTTGTTATTTAGGTGAACGGGGAATTTAAAATTTGAAGCAGTAAGGACCGAGTCTTACGTAGACTGCCTACGTATCCCGCCATGGGAAATCAGGCCCTACATAGTGTGATTATAAAGAAGGATATACATTTTCCCTAAATGTCCTTTGACTAATACTAGCTACAGACACCCTTCGACTGGGCCCGACTAGGGCTTCTCGCGTATCCCTCTATTAGGACATCAGGTCGGCGCAGTTTCTTTACATTTTTACGAAAGTGGGGTAACATTTGTGCAAAAGAGAGGACATCTAACATCTACCCAAAAGTATAGTTCCTGTAAGCCGCTGTCCTTATGAACTTGCTTTCTTATGTCGAATCTTTCTTTTCTCAAAACCATGGCGGAAGTAGGACAAATCTTTCCGGTCCTGATCATATTTTCAAGTTCGAGCTTGAAAGCATGGCATTCTTCAAGATTATGTCCCCTGGCTCCAGTATGGTACAGGCAGAACTTGTTTCTGTTAGGCCCTAACGGTGCGGGCTCGTAAACAGGTTCCACAGGCCTGATCTTGTTCAATGAAGCCAAAGTTGAGAAGATGCGAGCATATGACACTTCAAAAATAGTGAAATCGTATGGCCATAATTGGGTCTCGGGTGTAACTCCCTCTCCTAGGGTGATGGGTTATGAACCAAAAAGGTATGTATCCCCCATAAATTTTCGATGATTTTGTCATTTATGAGACTAACAATCCTCTTTCTTAATGCTAATCATTCGTTCCAGGTGTGCCCTGCCTGATTAAGATGAAATGGGTATCTTTTGTAGCCGTATACCAAGTCAAGGATCAGCAATCTAGCCCTAGTGGTGCAATCCATCTCAACGGCCATCTTTTTCTTGAATACTTCCTTACAAGTGACGGGTAACAGAGCTACTCTGAACGGAGAAGATCAAGCTTTGAAGGATATTCTCCACGGAGTTGGCGCAGGAAGATTTGCCCTTCCAAAGTTCTCTGAAGCCACAATAGATGCGGCAGGCATCAGCGTGGGCGAAGGTGCATAGAAATCCATCCCTTCTTCAGTGGGGGCATAATAACCAGGCTCTTCGTTTGCGTCATTTCCTTGGAACTCGACGAACATATCAAATGGGTTCTCCCCTCCTCCAATTCTTCTTCCTTCTCCGGCTCTTCTTCCTCAACGGATCCAGGGTCCTCTTCCCAGTGCTCTAGTCCCTCCTGTGGGTCCGGCGTGAGCATTCATGGGTTCGAACCGGTCACTTGTTCTCTGTTGGTTCCCTCTGGGGTTCCTTCCCTGGGTGTTACAGGCTTTCTTTTTAGTAGTATATAGTTCAACACCAACTTCCTCACCTCTTCATGGACATTTTCATAATACTATTCTTGGGCTACGCCCTCCGGTGGGTTCCTAACCATGTCTAGTAACCGTTTACCTCATGGTTTCTCCATCTGTAGCACTTTTCCTCGTAGCGTCTCAGCTGTCTTTCCCAGAGTCCGTGCTTCTTGCCCACGTTGGTTTGCCATCGCAAGTCAACCTTTACTGGAGATAAGTTTGCATAAATTCAAACCTCATGTTTTTTCTTTCGAATATATAGTTTAGATTATTCGATTAATAGTACTTAAGATCAATACATGATCGTACACAGAGCAAGTAAGCATGCGAAACACGTAGCAGATAATCATGCAATTTGCAGCCATAAATATTACTCGCGTTCCTAAGGCCTCTTAAGTCAAGGCTTTCCTAGTCGTTTGAAACATGTAGGAGCCATTTGTGAAGCTGATAAAGGTGACCCATTGCCTCGAAACAACCATCATAATTGATAGTAATAGTAATATGTTTTCCCATAGGGATTACAAAAAGGATGACAAAAGCTAGCATGAGGCTTAGATAAATTAAAAAAAATCAAGATTAAGGAGGTCATCCGGTGGCTGATGTCGAGGCCTGGTTCGTTCTGGCCTTCTTGACCCTTCGGAGGGTAGCCTGGATACAAAGGCGTGCTTGATAGAGCTCCATTCTGACAATCACTGGGTCTGTTTCTTCCAGGATTCTAGCCAAATCCTCATTTGTACCTTCCAAGTAATCTTTCATACGTTCCTCTTCTTGGGCTTTCTGAGGAGATGTGTGCTCTGGCGTAGGTGTGAGAGCAAAGAATCCCTATAGCCATGTACGATACCTAGGGTCGCACCCTGCTTCGAACCTATCAGGAGATAGAGTATCTGGGACCCAGATCACACAACCATTCCATTCTCTGACGATCACCATAGATTGCCTGATTTTCTGTTTGGTGTGTTCAATGATGAACTGCTCGGAGTTTCCTACTTGTGGTATCACTTTCCTCCTATTGAATTGTCTTAAAACCCTAGACAGATAGTAAGGACGGATTCCTCGAACCCTAACTAGCGAAACAAATAGGAAATGCTTGCCTTAGACTACCACAGTCTTGGATATAAAATCGGGGAATATCTAACGGATTCGATCTTCTGTCAAGTCCGTGAAGAATTCAACCCAGGAATTTTTGACCATATACTTGATATTTGGATAGTAATTCTCGAGACAGTCTATCCAGTTTTATCGACTCCAACCCTGAACCTCTTTGGCTGTATTAAGGTCTTTGATAATCCACCATTGCAGCAACATATGGCAACCTTGAAAGTGTCGGAAGCGATTTCAGCATTTATCAAGAGCTCGGAAGATGTCAGCCAATATGATGGGTACCAGGTCAAAATACCTCCTCTTTTGATCTTGGGTTTTCCCTTTGAAGATTTTATTGGCCAGGTATATCACCTTTGTTTTTATGGCCAACGACTCATCTTGTGGAAAAACCATGATGCCTAACAAGGCTATGGCAAAGGCTGAAGGTCTAGCAGTTTCCCACTCTTCTCGGGTCCTGAATTCTATTTGATATAGGGTGTATCCGGTGAAGTCTCCGAATCTACGGTATAGATCCCTGAAGGCTACAGTAGGTCCTTGTGACCAGGTTGCTTCGGTCAAAGAACGAAATCCCATGATCTAGTTGACGGTGGGCTTGTGTGGGAATAACAGATTCTGGTCTTGCTTGTCTCAACTCCTCAGGCAGGCTGCATTGCTGTCTATAACATCCCCGATCTCTTCTAGGGTAGGAGTCATTTCAATATCACCGAAACAGAACAACATTTCTTTATCATCCTAAACCCTGCCAACATTTCTATCGACTCCGGGGGACGTTTCATTATCATAATGCAGGGCAAGTGTCCTAAAGTACGGTTGATTGTTCTCTGGTGAGCATCTCCCAAGCATTCATACCAGGCCCTCAACAATTCTGGAGCCTCAGTGACGATGTTGAAATGCATTCTTCGTTCCATCTATCAAACAAAACATGGTTAAAATCCCCCCCCCCCCCCCCCCCCCCCAATCCCCGTAGGATTAATGGTTTATCATATAGGCACAAACATGTTTCCAAATAACACATAAATGAGATTCGGTTTCTTTCGGGTCATTGACCTTCTAAACACAGGGTAGTCACTCTGAATTAGCTTTAGGTAGGTTTGAGATACCCAAGGCCTGTTTAGGTACAAATGCTCTAGTTCAGTAGGGCTTTTGCTTAACCCCATCCTAGTTTTTCTAGAGTGGTTTTTTTTCGAATGACCGAAAACCCGATCGGGCAATTGGGTTGAACTGTTAGGGCTGTTAGACATCCACGTACCAGCCCCGCCTCATAAGTGCTCCAAGAGAAAATTTTGGTTTTATAGTGAAGGAACGGCTGCGTGCTCCGCAAAGTCACCTTTGGAACAAAGTGTAAAATAAATGGTAGGAGTGGTGGAGTTATGATATGCAGGGAATGTAAACACATAAGCAGTTTATAAAAAATATACTCATATTATACTGGAATCCTTATGGTTAGAATCTTTAAAGTCCCTAGCAGAGTCGCCATCTGTTACGGTTCACTTTTTACGCGGTGTTTGGCATAAAAGGCTAGTATGAACTCATTGGTGCTCTTTCAGACTTTATTTTTGAAAAAGAGTCGCCATCTAATATTTAGGAAATTAGGAAAGCCAGTTTTGAAGGGTTTATTCAAATACTGTGAAAAAACATTCATAATCTAGAGTTTTAGATAAGGGCTCTGATGATCCCCTATGGAAGGTGTTAGGCACCCCAGAATTAAGGATCCATATTATATGGTTGATCGTCGAATTCCAGTGTATGAGTATTTGCTTAAACTGCTTATTTTGTTTTTATTTTCCCGCAAAAGAAATATCATCAATAAATTGCATATTATATGTTTTGAAAAAGTTTGAATCTATTCGCTTTATATATTGGGTATCGTAATTTCGGATTTATAACATTTCTGTATAAATAGCCTCCGTTTATGTATAAGGAATATATATGTTTATAAAAGAATGTGTAAAGAAAAAGTATTGGTTTATAAATTAATCCGTATTATACTCAATACACTTGGCTCGAGTTAGTCCGTATTGGTACGTTCAGTCTTATCCGAAATTTATATAACGAATTGGTTTTTATATGTTATAAGAGTGTTTTTACATTTAAATTGAGTATATCTTATCCGTAAATATCCGTTTATTTGGGCCTGCTTTGGGCCAAAACAGCATCACATTTAGGAGTCCTTATTTATTTTCACACTTAAAATAAGCAGGTTTTGCAATTTTGTAAAATCTGGTTTTCGATTCAGCACTGATCTAATTTTGTCAAAGATTTACCAGTTTCATTGATGAAAAATGTATAAGTTAAAGCCATTGATGTTACATCTTTTTATTGAAAGCTAACTTGGGAAAAATCATTTCGCAATAAGAAATGATTGAGTTAATAACTCAGTTTTAAAACATCTCTTGCCATAAAACGTGCTACCATTTAAGACGAAAATCAGTTATTGGTTTATATTTTGCATAGAAAAAAAAATAGTTTTGCAGAGTTCCAATTTTATGCTTAGTCATATAAACTTTATATTTAAGCCCGTGGGTTTTTGAAAATGCACACAGGGACCTAAAGTCGAATAAACGACATAAGAACGGTTGTCCTAAGACGTCTAATTACAATCACAAGGCTTCCGCTATATATATGAGCTTAAATACAAGTTTTTTTTATCAAATTACACAACAAGCGAGTGAATAAGAAGAGGCTAAGTTAGACCATGGGGATACCATGCCCCTAGTTGGCCATTTTTACCCATGGTTGGGCCTTCTGCGTGCCTTGCTATTCTCTTTGCCTTCTCAGACTCGATTTGAAAAAATGTTCCCATCTGGGCCTTAGGCCCAATGGATGGGACTCGATTTAGACCCGAACGACCACATACAAGGAGGAGGAGAAAGGAACAAGAAAAACACCGGTTAGTTTATAATCGCTGAAGTTGTCACTAAGGTAAATGACTAAAATGTATAAACACACACGTATATATATAAGTCAATACATATGCATATATACACATTAAGGTAGTATGTAGACTCATATCATTCAAATTAATCCAAGACTTAGAATGGTATGGGGACTAGGTCCTAATCCCGTATTCCTAATGTTTCACAAGTTCCAAAGGGCCTCAAAGGACTCCAGGCATGCTAACACCCTTGAGATTAAGACAACCCCGAATTATCATACTTGGTCCTGGATTTATTTAAACCTCATTAAAAGTGGCAGAGAGAGTATAAACTATATAAAGAGCAAAATGAAGCACAAGGAGGTAGGCAGTACTAATGTAAATTTAGCGAAGATCGGTGAGCACATAAAATCATACATTAGGTAGATATGGTGGGATAATCATTAAGGATCCAAGTAGCATAAACAAATCAGTAGCAGCCAAAGAAATAGTCAAAATGTTCTCATAAATTGGAAGATGGTAACATACATAGTGACCAAACAGTCCTAGTATCAATCAGAGGATGGCAAGACCTATTTCAACACATAGGGATGACCTAAAGGATAGAGGTAATGTGAATAGCAGCACAGGGAGTAGGTAGTTCGGTGCTAAACATAGCTATGGTGAAATCAAGTCACAGGGCAGTCATAGCACAAGAAAAGGAGGTTCAGAAGTAACTACAACAAACATAGGAAGTGAGTATGGGGCCAGAAGAAAGCTCAATCATATATGATGCAGAACTAATTTTAGAGGTCATGGGGAAGGTAATGCTTCAAGTCATGGTGGGAATGAGTCATTTATCTAAATCCAGTTTTATCATTTTGGGAAAAGGGCATTTAGATCAACAATCAAGCTAGATCAGATCATGGCAATAGTTCAGAGGTTCAAGCAGGCTATAGATGTGTGAGTTTCAGAATCAGTTAGGCAAGGGTCAAGGTAATGTGAGGAGTAATGAATTCAGCCAAGTAAAGGACACACAGGACATGGAATGACAGTAAGATTAAAGTTGAGCAACTAGCATGATAGGCAAGGGTACAAGAAGGCCTCACACAAAGAACTACAGGCCAAGTATATGCCACGTAACTGATAGGCATTTGGGAAAGATCAAGTAATAGCAATCATCCAAGGCACATAAGTCAAAAAGCTAGTCAGTTCCGATATCATTAAGGTATGCCTAAGGCTGCTGGGCATACTCATATGCACATGGCGTCACTAACTGCTGCTACATTGTAAGTTATCAAAGAAGGTGCACAAATGTGACACTTAACAACAAATGCCAGACATGGGAATATGCGGAGCTCAATGTTTAGAAAAGAGGAATGGAGGGCAGGAACATACATGTGTAAAAAGAAAGCAAGTAAGTAGGATAGTATTCATTTAAACTTTAGTGCAAGGTTTTGACCGCATGAGTATGGGATCCCAAAATTTCAAAATAAGTGGCACAAGAATCAGGACACTGGATCAATTAATCATACAAGGCACAGAGGTAAATTGAGTGAAAATAGCATTCAAAACAAAATACAGAGACCAAGCATGATAGGAACAGTATTCAGAAGGGCATTTAGAGATAAATTCAACCCACATTCAAATATGCAGGACAAGATGCAGACAAGTGCAAGGACCACAAACTTAGGAAAAGGAACTACTCATGCTAAAATGGATAAGCCTTTTGAACACACAGAGACAGGATTTGGCACTTCACACAAACTGTAAGTGTTCACTGACACCTCATTCTACTCCTTTAGGCATGGCATAATAGGAAGAAGAGAGGAGAAAGGGACCAGCAATAATAGACAATGGTGCATACATGGCATAATCAAAATGCTCTGTCTTCTCAAATTTTACACACAAGCACGATCAAGTTCAAAAGGAAACAAAAAGAAGCACTCTAAATCATCTTGCACAGAGAGTATATACTCAAGTCTAAATTCTTCCGATATGCAGACAACAAAGAGATAATTATAGGCTAACGCAAATGATTTAAGCATGATTTTGGGCCCTTCCTATACATAACCAATGAAGATTCTAAATCAAGGTCAAAAGACTACTACAAGATCATTTTTCTTTCATGACAGATAGGGTAAAACAAGTAACAAGCACTGCACTTTCGTAGTTGCAAGGCAACAGACCCTCAATGCTGACACAGAGTTCAAGTTAGACCTCTAGAGTTAACTAAAGAGGTAATGCTACACTAACAAGCCTTAAGTCAAGAGGAATATACGTGGATGGCATGATCAAAGAGAAGCAGGCAAATAGTTGAGAGATTTAAGCAATATGGGATATGACAGAACCAATCATCCACTGTTCTTTTCATATGAGTGCAAGGAACTAAATCAATCCAGTCATTTTAACACCTTAACCATGAAATGCAAACAAGGTAATTTACATACACAAAGCAGTGCTACAATAAAACTAACTCAGCAAGACCACATTAAGGAAAACTATATACTTATAAGTCAAAATAGCATGTCTTGAAGAAAGATTTCCCCTTCCAAAACACTCAAATAAACAAACCAAACACTCAAACAATTACATTTCTAACAACCTAGCAATCCCAAACTTCACACATAAGCATAACCATCTATAAACTACATAGCATGAGTTAAAAATAAACTAAGCTAACAACTAAATTACCACTAAAATAGAATTTAAAGACAAGAAAAGCACTAAAAAAAGAATTACTTTTTTGAGTGCAGTCGATCACCAAGAATGGAATTGAGAGTTCTTCCACCTCCCAAGCTCTGCCAAGACTCACAATAACAAAAACAATTGATTTTAGTCACTAAAAATAAATTTTTTGACTAAAAGAAACTTTTCTTTTAAACTCGAATTTTATCAAGTCCAAAGATTGTTCTTACTAGTTTTACACACATCCAAAACTTTTTTTTCTCAATGGAAGTATGGGGGTTCTATTTAAAGAACCCCAAAAACAACAACAATCTCTAAATTTTTGATGTGGGAATCCCACTTTTACACAGGTTTAACAAAAACGGCGGTTGAGATACACCCAAAGAAATCAACAGCTAAAAATAGAGTAAAACCATTGAGAAAAGAGAGATTAAAAGTAAAAAGCAAGGATTATACCTCTAAGGACATGTTTGGCCAGAAAATCGCGTCAAAAATAGAAAAGTAAGGATGAGTCTCTTCCTTTTCTATATTGTCATGCCTCCGACGTCAGGGTGGTGACATCTTCGTGGTCATGGGACGGTTTTCTCGCAGAGGGTGGGGTGGAAGGTGAAAAGAGGCGTAGGGTGGCTATGGTTTGCACCCTATCCCCCTTTGATTTTTTGCAAATGGCCTTCCTCAGTTCTTTTGTTATTATGAGGGAGTATTATTTATGGATTGGGCTGGGTCAGTCCCTTTGTGGGCTGGACCTGGCCCTATTTTTTTTTAGTTTCTGAAATTCTTTTTTATGAATTACGTATGTATACGTGCGTATATCTAGTGTATATAGCTCGTAAGGGTAGAATAGGAAATAGGTCTTTGTTTGAGGCACGCAGTTGTACAAAGAACTAATTAAAACAAGGTCGAATAAGGACGTAATATACTTAACAAATCATTTTAATATCATTTTGCAGAAACAACCCTTAATTGACCCTTGATTGAAGGAGGGTTGCAAATTATGGCCGATCTTTGTAATTAATTGCAGAAACATCCTTGCAACTAAATATTCACAAAATGTAGCCTTATTTTGGTATTTAATTTTATTACACCCCGTATCTTCGAAGAACTATCTTCGAAGAAGTACTTATCAAATTCGAAACATAAGTACGTTGAGTCATGGTTAAGTAAAACCACCTTGGAATATAAGGTGCAAGCAGTATTAAGTATATTTAATGAGTGAAGGATATATATAAGGTGTACCGGAAGGTTTTATAGGGAAATGAGTGGAAGAAATGCAGTAGTAAGACTTTGGAGAAAGGATGGTTAATGTTTTGTGTGAAAATTTTGGTCCAAATTGAGGGATGAATATCTCTTAGCATGTGAAGTGTTTTTGAAGTGAAGAAAAAGCCTAAAATGAAGTTCGTCGAGTCTAGTTTTCAACGCAACAAACCGCTCATCGATAGGACATCGGAGTAGAGAATTATGGACGTTACAAGTTTGGTTGACAAAGCAGAAACGCGTGCTACAGTACTACTACAGTAAATTGCTACAGTGACCCCGGCCCGAATTTGACCTCTATATAAAGGGTAATAACCCCTTTTTTTCATCAGATTTGACTAGAAAATTCCAAAAAAACAGTTGAGGGTGTGAGAATATAAAAAAATGAGCAATTTTCAAGTGACGGAATATTAGTTTACATCTGGATAGCGCGTCGTTGTAATTGTAGTCTTGTTTTATGGTGGATTTTGACGTGGATTCAAAGAATATATCGGCGATATTGCTACTTCAACAAGAGTAAGGTATGGATCTCTTTCTATTTACGCTAATACCGGTTCATTCACGAAGATAGAAGTTAAATAATTGTATAGTAAGAAGGTTAGTTGCGGAAGTTGGAAAACAGCGCGTGGGCTGTTTTATAGTATATATTAGTGTTGGAAATGATGTTATTGATGTTGGAATTGTTGTTGTTGTTGTTGTTGGTTGCTGAATTGAGGTTTCGGGTTGGGTATATAAACAGAGGAGATGCTGCCGAAATTTCGGCAGATTCTAAAAAGATTTATTTGAAGGCTTAGGATAAGTATATAAAAATGGGCCTAATCATAGTATGAATGGTCTTATATGTATACTTGCGGGCTCGGACGGATAAGCGTAGGTATTTGGTGGCTGAACAGATATGTTAAGGCTCGTCCCTTCCTTTCAAAGGGATGATTCCTATGGTATGATTCCATAAGTTTTTCCACAACCTCCTTGATTTCAAAAGCTTCTTATGATGTTAAAAATGAGAATGTTTTTATGAGAATTACGTTGAGGATGATTTTATGCTTAAAGGTCTCAAATATGATTTCAACGATAATTTGAAAATATTAAGCTATTTCATGATTTTCTCGATTTATTTCATTATTGTTGATCTCACATTATAAATTGTCCCTTCCAGGTGGGATAGAGCAATAGTTTTTATTTGAACTCCTGTAATATATGTATATGGCTATTTTGTGACATTACAAAGTTCTATTATTTCATTTTGAATATGTAATGCACTCATTTTCATTCGTCATGCATATATAAGGCACAGTTGACATGGGTTGATGCTGTGGAATTTATTGTGATGTGTATATATATGGCACAGTTAACAGGGGGTGACGCTGTGGCCTTTGTTGTGATGTGTGTATATATGGCACAGTTGATGGGGGGTGACGCTGTGGCCTATATGGTGATGTTTTAATTTATCTTTGCACATTCATTAAAATGTTTCAGATATCTTCCAAGATTTTTTTTTACACATTGATTTAAAAAGGTTGAAGTTGCATGTATGGTATTCCTCTTAATAGGCAATCAAATGTACTAGTCATATTTATCCCCTGTTATGTTCTATACTTCTTATTATAATGTTATTCATGCCTTACATACTCAGTACATTATTCGGACTGACCCCTTTTCTTTGGGGGCTGCATTTCATGCCACGCAAGTGTATACAACTGAGTAGAAGACGTTGGCTATAGGAGATTCCCAGGCTATCAACTGGATTAGTTAGCTCCATCTCAGTTCGGAGTGTTGCCGAGTCGGAGTACTTATGTTACGGTATCTCATGTATGTTAGACACTTTTACAGATAGTGTCCTTTGGATAAGGCGTCGAGAAGTCAACAGTTGTGTAAAGTGACCATATAGGTCGATGTGTTTTTATGCTTTATTTTATGTTAAAGATTTTGTTGTGACTAAGGGTTTTCTTTGAATTAAAAATAAGGGAGAATTTGTGACTCCTGGATGGAATAGTAGTATGACACTCAGCTGAGTAGCGTCTTGGGTGCCAGTCGTGGCCCTCCGGTTTGGGTCATGACAAATTTAACCAATTAAGACTAATTTGCATTAATACCCTTAATTAATCTGCCCCTGGCTTGGACATTTCA
The DNA here is from genome assembly GCF_019175385.1 of Lycium barbarum. Taxonomy (NCBI): domain Eukaryota; kingdom Viridiplantae; phylum Streptophyta; class Magnoliopsida; order Solanales; family Solanaceae; genus Lycium; species Lycium barbarum. The sequence continues at coordinate 95,334,496 of NC_083342.1, forward strand.
ATTAAGGCCATTCGGAATTTAGTGTCACACCCTAATCTACCTAGGGTGTGATGGGCACCCGACCCCACATTCAGAGCCGAGCGAACCCACTTACATAATCTTCCGGACTTTTAAATCAAATAAACATGAAATATATAGCAAGATTTTTTTTCAAAATTTTCCTTTCTATCGTACTTAAATCAAATAGAATTGTAATCACACGGACATTATAACATAATGCAAAATGATACATCGGCCGACGGGGCTGCTTACAGACTAACTTCTAATACCCACGACTCTGTCTGCAAAGTATCTAACATTAATCAGACATTACGGCACAGATACTCTCACCCGACAGCACTCCAGGAACAAGTGGAGCCTACCAACTTCGCTGGAACATCTTCTGTAATGACTTCTACTCATCTGGGTGTACCTGCGCCGCATGAAACGCAGCCCCGAAGAAAGGGGGTCAGTACGGAATATGTACTGAGTATGTAAAGCATGAAATAGAGAAAACAGAACCATAACCGAAACAAACAGTACAAAAGATACGTACATTACCCAGGATACCAAATACTTATTTTCCAAATGTGAATCATGTATCAGAAGAAGTACAGATCCAAAATACCCGAACACCAGAATATCAAGATGCTTGTTCTTCCAGACACAAAACATGGATGCCAATGTCATACGTAATATAGTAACGCCGCGGAACGTACGGCCCGATCCATATATATCGCTGCGGAACGTGCAGCCCGATCCGTATAATACATCACATGTGCAAATAACGTGTCCCGGCCCTTGAGTGAGGGACTCGGTGAATAGAATCATGTATGTCAACATCGTATATCACATATGCATAACGTGCCCCGGCCCTCGAGCGAGGGGCTCGGTAGATAAAATCATGCATGTCACATCAAATATCATGTATGCATGTAACGTGTCCCGGCCCGCCAGTGAGGGACTCGGTGGATAACGTGTCCCGGCCCTTCAATAAGGGACTCGGTAGAGGGGATCCGGTCCGGATCTGGCGCCATCATCATATAACGTGTCCCGGCCCTCTACTGGTGGGTCTCGGTGAACAATGCAGTGGAGTACGCACGAGAACATGTCCTGGCCCGGGACTCAGTGAATAGACATATAGAGACTTGCACGAACAGAGTAGTGCGAAACCACATGCACATATATCAAGACTCGATATATACATACACATACCGACCTTTGAAGGATCATAAACATGTTTCAAGCTAATCGGGGTTAGTAAGTGAAAGTTACGGACATTTTTACCTTAGAACTTTTATGAACGTTTCAAGCAAATCCAATATCCTTTACAAAAGTTAGAGACATTAAAACTTACAGAACTCTTTCAGAAAAAAAAACTCTTTAGACTCATCTCATTATTCGATCATATAATAGGCTCGATCATGTCAGACATACTTATATTAGAAGTGAATCAGAATCATAGACAACCTCGGAAGCACATCAAACAGAGCTTGGGAACCATGGCTACATATTAAAATCATATGAAGTAGCTTATTCATTGATTAATCAGACAATAGACTCAGCCATACGGGACATGCTTAGGACAAAAGAGAATAAGCATCATAACCAAGCTCGGAATCAAAGAGTAGAGTTACCGCAAAGTGCGTGCCATGTCATACCTTACTTAGGTCTAGGACATGCCAAAAGAAAGAAAGGGTAAGCCTTACACACCTGTGCCACTGTCACACCCCGACTTTACTAGGGTGTGATGCGCACCCGACCCCATATCTGGAGCCGAGCGAACCCGCTGTCTTTTGTTACATACTTAACTTCCTTAGACTCTTATATCAATAAAAAAATGGAAAACACAGTAAATCTTTCAAGAGATTTTTTTTCCATCGTACTCAAGTCAAACAGAATCTGTAATCACATGGACTTTATGATATAGCATATTATCGACACTCTATACCCACGACTCTGCCTGCAAAGTCTCTAACATCAAACAAACATCATGGCTCAGATACTCTGACTCGGCAGCACTCCTGAACAAGTGGAGCCTGCCAACTCCGCTGGAACATCTTCTATAACGGCTTTAATATGTCTGGGTGTACCTGCGTGGCATGAACGCAGCCCCCGAATAAGAGGGGTCAGTACGAGTAATGTACTGAGTATGTAAGGCATGAATAGTGACATAATAAAGGAATATACAGTATGAATAATAACGGAATAGACATATGGAGCTTATCTTGGGACAGAAGTAACCTGTACATATGAATGCCGTTCAGGCAGAAGCCATGCATGCTTAGTCCCTTTTTCAGACAAACAGTACTTCTTATTTACATGTACAGGAAACAGAACATTTCAGAAAACGGTGTCCTTTATTTACATCCACAGACGCCGAGTACATCGGCTCTCCCACCCCCCTCCCCAACAGTGTCCCAACATATTATATATATATCACATATACAGACGCCGTATCCGGCTCTCCCATATCCCGCGTCCGGGACGAAATCCAGCTGAATCAGGTGGTGATATAACAGTGGCCCTTCCCCTTTTTCCCCATATACATATACATATACATATTCACATTCATATACATATGTCATACCATTGGCATGCATGAGAGCTCAAAGAAAGTCATGTGTCCATCGGAGTGACGGAAGGTCGGTAGCCTCCGATTACATTATGGAATAACCATAGTCGCTTTGTCTCACCTTGAAGGAACGAGTATTGTGAGGCGAGACTACCAATGAAAAATGTCATTATGAGGAAAACATCAAATAGGGTCATAGGGTACAGTTTCATATACCTAGGACCTTTAGAGTAGTCATTACCTGTAATAGAGTTGAGATATCAAGAATTAATTTAACGTTTCCATATTTTGCTTTTCATAGCAGAACATTTTGCCAACACATCTACCGTAGGCATTTTCTCGTCTTGGACTACATCGTTATCATTATAAGATCATATTCATCGTCTTAGTCATGGAATCATCTTTGTCATACTTATCATAGGCATATTCCCTTTCTTAACATCATCATTATCATTGTCATCATAGAAGTATCCTCGTTAGCATAGTTACAGTACTTGTCACTCGGTGAACGGGATAAGGATCAACAGTTTTCTTTGGATTCTGCTTCAAAATAGATCAAACGGAACAATAAGGAAAATCCGGGGACCATGGGCCCACCTCGGGTCAAATGAGGCGGCGTACCAAATTTACATATGTTACATGTCATGGCGTTACTTGTGAGGGTTTTAGGGTAGTCGGGTCCTATTTATGCGGGTTCTAGAGATTTAGGAAATTCTTCCAACATTTTGCACACTTTTTAGTTCAATTCTACTGATTGAAAAAGAGAAAACTTTAGGCGCGGATTCCGGAGGGTAGAGTTATTCCCGAGGCTCATATCCAACATATTCCGTCTAAGACATGCCATAGAAAGAAGGGTGAAGCCTTACATACCTCTTCTGCTTCTTATGCGACTCCAAATTCACGTTCCAAATCCGCCAAAATCTACAAATTGGTCATGTTTACCAAAACTTGATTAGAGCCTTTAGAAGTTGATTCTTTAAAGTAACACTTTGTCTGCCGAAATTCCGGCAGCATTTCCCCTGTAAATGCACCATCCCCGAGAATACAGCTCGGCCCCAAATCAACAACAACAATTCGGGAATTTGACCCGGCCACAATATCAACAACAATATTACCCATCATAATAGCAATATCGACAATTAATTCAAAATGTCCAAACCAACACCCAACCTTACCCGAAACCTTTCAACTTAATGAATACAACAACAATGCCAACAATTATTCTAGCAATACTTCGATATCAAATTCAATTCACACAATATTTCGAGCAACTCAAACAAGGCTCCAACTCACCCGAAATTGCCTCCCAACCCGAGAGCTACACCAAACACATTCTTTTCCTCAAAATTCATAACTTACACCATCACCCCACACCTTAACAATACAATTCTCCTAAATACAAAAATTTTATAAAATTCACATAAATTTCCAAATCATCCCATAACCAACATAACATTATTTTAAGTCATTAAACTTACACTTCTCGTTATAGAATCCATAACGACGGCATCTAAAATGTCAAACAACATCAAGTTACCATAACTTTCCAAACCCTATTCCATTCGGCCACAACACAATCCATAGGTTTCCATGAATTTCCATTCTTTTCTACACATTACAACACATTACAACAACACATAATCATGCTAAATACATTAAATTCGCTATTCCTACACCTTACACCCAACACACGGCCAAACTTGAACATGCAATACTTCATGAATTTCCATCATTTCCACATTCAACAACATGCACAAACCATTTATAACATATAAAAGAGATGAAACCTTACCTTTTTTTTCTTCAACTTCCCACTTGGTTTAGGGTTGGTATATGACATCAAAAAGTCTTCTACTTGCTTCAACAATTACTCCATGTTGATGAGTACCTTCCATTTGGGGGAAATACTAGAAGAAAATAATTTATTTTGATCAATTTCCATGGCTCCATTTGGCCACCCTTGGCCGAAATCCCCCCTCTCTTCATCCCTTCTTCATTAATTTTTTCCAAGTCTTCTTTTCTTGTGAGAATATGACTAATGATCATATATATATATATATATATATATATATATATATATATATATATATATATATATATATATCATGTGAGGGGCACATGCCCTCTTTCTCTAGAATTCTCTAGGAATTTCTTCCTTTTTTCTTGAATTTTTCCCATATTGGTCAAAGAAGACTAATTGTCTTCTTATGAAAGCTTTGGCCCCATGTGTTTTTATTATTTACAATTAGCCCCCACTTAATATGAAATAACCACATGCCTCCCTTTCTTTCTTTGCCTAGAGTTTTCCTCCATTTTCTTGAAATTTTCTTAAATAAAAGGATGACCACTTAGCTTATCTCATAAGCTTTATCCATATGTCTTATTTTTATTTTGTCCACCATTTACCTATGTATATACACTTAAGCCCCTCGACTTTCCTCAATATTACCATTTACCATTTTGCAATTTCTCCTTTTTGCCCTTAACCTTTCTCAATATTTCCATACTACCAATGTTCATAAATAATATTTATAACCAACTTGTGCATTAAAATAATTTTCGAAAATGGTCTCGCCCTTAACTTTCCACGACGACTTTGGAATTTCTAAACGTACAATATACGGGCTATAACATCCTCCCCCCTTTAGAACATTCGTCCTCGAATGTTCAACTGATCTTATGGGGTGTCAAAATACTTCGGGAGGATCCCTTTTGTAGTCGTCCTTTCTTTCATGCTCACTCTTTATCCTTTACCTTATTTCTTTTATAATCGAACTTTTCAGTTTTTACCTGAATCGTCTTCCCGTGTCATGGGTTTTCTAATTTGTTGGGCCCACGTATTATCCTTGTCTTTCTCAGATCATCTCTTTTCTATTACTGTTTCGTGACCATATCTTAGCAAAAGCCACACCTTCAGATTCTTACTACAACTATTCTTTAGTCTCTTTTCGTATCTCTCGATACAGGTACACTTGTCTTTGACTTCATGTGTTGTGCTCGTTTCTTTTATTGTCATTCCTTGTAAGCCCAATATGGCCTCCCCCCCTTTTAAAGGGGTTCCTTATATGCTCATAGTCCTTGATGAAGTCTTCGCTTATACCTTTATCCCTCACCTTCTTTTCCAGCTTTGTGCCTACATATCGAAAACTTCTTATCTTAAGCTCTTCTTTTACTTCCTGTGTAGGTCCTCATTTGTCCACATTTTCATGCCTTTCTATCCTTATTCGTCCTTTCACTTGCTCACCTCTCTTGCTCGTAATTCTTTCTTAACTACGTGTTCGTATTGTAGCTGTGCGTCCATATTTCTTTAGCGTTCCGTTACTTTCTTAAACCTCTAAGCATATTACTATGGCTACATACTTGTCCTTTTACAGATCTTTCACCTTAACACCATCACCATCCTGAGCATTCCTTCTCTTACTTCACATTCCTCTACCCTGGTAACCATTCTCTTAGACCTACTTGTTGAAATCAACTCTCAACCTCTCCACATTTCTCCTTGTTTCCTTTTACCTCACTCTATCTCGTCTCACATGCCTACTTGAATTTTCATCCTAGTGGACTAGTACTTTTGCCATTAATTTCTCGCGGGGGTTTCACTTACTAAGGTTTTCTTAACTTTCCCCTTTTCCGACATTTAAGCTTCCTATCTTCCATTTACTCACACTCTCTTTCTTTTCCGAGTATCGTTATACTGGAATTTCCGACCTCAACCTATAGTAAAATAATAACAGTTCACTCGCCGCACTTGTACCATTTATTCTTGTTGTCACTCGTACTTCGGCATCTTTGCGTGACCAATACCTTTCTCCCCGTAGTTTCTGTTGCTGGGGCTCGCACGCCACCGATAATATCATATGCGGGATATCTTACACATTCATATATACATACATATTCACTATCAACTGGTTCACAAAATACTTCCAAGCGCTGTTCAAGCCTATCCTAATTCCAGGGCTATGATACATTTTCTGTCTCTTTACCGAGCTAGTCTGCCTTGTTTCACGCGTCTTCTTATGGTCTCCCGTCATCTCATATACCGTAGTTTCACTTAGGCTATTCTAGTTTTCCATTTGTCTTTTATGTCAGAATATGTAAAATTCCTTATAAACTTCCCAGGGGGTCACCCATCATGGAACTGCTCCTACCTCAGCACGCTTAACCCAAAAGCTTCACTGAAATTCGGTGCCTTAATGCCGATATTTTCGCGTCAGCTTCCTCACATGACCTTTATTGCATGCTCTGGAGCAAGTCAAAGTCTTACAGTTCCCAAAACATTTTCGTAACACGTCCCTTCTTTTGTAATTACCGTTTTACCCTTTTGGTTCCTGATGTTCACCTTCCGCCTGTGTGTATGACTACCTCCTGTCTTGGGCTTCCAGATTCCCGATGGTAGCGACCTTACCTTTGTTTCCACGGCCAAATCCATAACCTTTCTGAACCAACGCATTTCACTTATTACCTATTCACAGTATTTCTTTCCCATACTTCTTCCTGTGGGGCGTACTCGTTCTGGCAGAACCTTCTTTACTGTTCCTATTATTCAAAACCTGTATGCGGCCAATGTCATCAAGGCCTCACAGAACGTACGACTATATGGCACATCCCCGCCATCCAATACTTCCAGTTCAGGTAACAGAACAATCACGTCGGGACTTACCTTTATAAGCTTCCGCAGCCTTGCTCGTTTTCTTTCGTCATACATATAGCTCATATAGGGAAATCTTATTCCTTATGACTTGGCTCTATCGCACGATCTAAGACCGAAAGAAGGTCAATATTTCCTAGATGCCCCGCAGCCTCCTGTTTATAAATGTGGCCGGCTTCACACTCATAAATAGAACTCTACCGGACACGACTTTGCAGACAACCCCTTAGACGGACCTGCTCTGATACCACTTTGTCACACCCCGACTTTACTAGGGTGTGATGGGCACCCGACCCCATATCTGGAGCCGAGCGAACCCGCTGACTTTTGTTACATACTTAACTTCCTTAGACTCTTATATCAATAAAAAAATGGAAAACATAGTAAAACTTTGAAGAGATTTTTTTTCCATCGTACTCAAGTCAAACAGAATCTGTAATCACATGGACTTTATGATATAGCATATTATCGACACTCTATACCCACGACTCTGCCTGCAAAGTCTCTAACATCAAACAAACATCATGGCTCAGATACTCTGACTCGGCAGCACTCCTGAACAAGTGGAGCCTGCCAACTCCGCTGGAACATCTTCTATAACGGCTTTAATACGTCTGGGTGTACCTGCGTGGCATGAACGCAGCCCCCGAATAAGAGGGGTCAGTACGAGTAATGTACTGAGTATGTAAGGCATGAATAGTGACATAATAAAGGAATATACAGTATGAATAATAACGGAATAGACATATGGAGCTTATCTTGGGACAGAAGTAACCTGTACATATGAATGCCGTTCAGGCAGATGCCATGCATGCTTAGTCCCTTTTTCAGAAAAACAGTACTTCTTATTTACATGTACAGGAAACAGAACATTTCAGAAAACGGTGTCCTTTATTTACATCCACAGACGCCGAGTACATCGGCTCTCCCACCCCCCTCCCCAACAGTGTCCCAACATATTATATATATATCACATATACAGACGCCGTATCCGGCTCTCCCATATCCCGCGTCCGGGACGAAATCCAGCTGAATCAGGTGGTGATATAACAGTGGCCCTTCCCCTTTTTCCCCATATACATATACATATACATATTCACATTCATATACATATGTCATACCATTGGCATGCATGAGAGCTCAAAGAAAGTCATGTGTCCATCGGAGTGACGGAAGGTCGGTAGCCTCCGATTACATTATGGAACAACCATAGTCGCTTTGTCTAACCTTGAAGGAACGAGTATTGTGAGGCGAGACTACCAATGAAAAGTGTCATTATGAGGAAAACATCCAATAGGGTCATAGGGTACAGTTTCATATACCTAGGACCTTTAGAGTAGTCATTACCTGTAATAGAGTTGAGATATCAAGAATTAATTTAACGTTTCCATATTTTGCTTTTCATAGCAGAACATTTTGCCAACACATCTACCGTAGGCATTTTCTCGTCTTGGACTACATCGTTATCATTATAAGATCATATTCATCGTCTTAGTCATGGAATCATCTTTGTCATACTTATCATAGGCATATTCCCTTTCTTAACATCATCATTATCATGGTCATCATAGAAGTATCCTCGTTAGCATAGTTACAGTACCTGTCACTCGGTGAACGGGATAAGGATCAACAGTTTTCTTTGGATTCTGCTTCAAAATAGATCAAACGGAACAATAAGGAAACTTCGGGGACCATGGGCCCACCTCGGTCAAATGAGGCGGCGTACCAAATTTACATATGTTACATGTCATGGCGTTACTTGTGAGGGTTTTAGGGTAGTCGGGTCCTATTTATGCGGGTTCTAGAGGTTTAGGAAATTCTTCCAACATTTTGCACACTTTTTAGTTCAATTCTACTGATTGAAAAAGAGAAAACTTTAGGCGCGGATTCCGGAGGGTAGAGTTATTCCCGAGGCTCATATCCAACATATTCCGTCTAAGACATGCCATAGAAAGAAGGGTGAAGCCTTACATACCTCTTCTGCTTCTTATGCGACTCCAAATTCACGTTCCAAATCCGCCAAAATCTACAAATTGGTCATGTTTACCAAAACTTGATTAGAGCCTTTAGAAGTTGATTCTTTAAAGTAACACTTTGTCTGCCGAAATTCCGGCAGCATTTCCCCTGTAAATGCACCATCCCCGAGAATACAGCTCGGCCCCAAATCAACAACAACAATCCGGGAATTTGACCCGGCCACAATATCAACAACAATATTACCCATCATAATAGCAATATCGACAAGTAATTCAAAATGTCCAAACCAACACCCAACCTTACCCGAAACCTTTCAACTTAATGAATACAACAACAATGCCAACAATTATTCTAGCAATACTTCGATATCAAATTCAATTCACACAATATTTCGAGCAACTCAAACAAGGCTCCAACTCACCCGAATTTGCCTCCCAACCCGAGAGCTACACCAAACACGTTCTTTTCCTCAAAATTCATAACTTACACCATCACCCCACACCTTAACAATACAATTCTCCTAAATACAAAATTTTTATAAAATTCACATAAATTTCCAAATCATCCCATAACCAACATAACATTATTTTAAGTCATTAAACTTACACTTCTCGTTATAGAATCCATAACGACGACATCTAAAATGTCAAACAACATCAAGTTACCATAACTTTCCAAACCCTATTCCATTCGGCCACAACACAATCCATAGGTTTCCATGAATTTCCATTCTTTTCTACACATTACAACACATTACAACAACACATAATCATGCTAAATACATTAAATTCGCTATTCCTACACCTTACACCCAACACACGGCCAAACTTGAACATGCAATACTTCATGAATTTCCATCATTTCCACATTCAACAACATGCACAAACCATTTATAACATATAAAAGAGATGAAACCTTACCTTTTTTTTCTTCAACTTCCCACTTGGTTTAGGGTTGGTATATGACATCAAAAAGTCTTCTACTTGCTTCAACAATTACTCCATGTTGATGAGTACCTTCCATTTGGGGGAAATACTAGAAGAAAATAATTTATTTTGATCAATTTCCATGGCTCCATTTGGCCACCCTTGGCCGAAATCCCCCCTCTCTTCATCCCTTCTTCATTAATTTTTTCCAAGTCTTCTTTTCTTGTGAGAATATGACTAATGATCATATATATATATATATATATATATATATATATATATCATGTGAGGGGCACATGCCCTCTTTCTCTAGAATTCTCTAGGAATTTCTTCCTTTTTTCTTGAATTTTTCCCATATTGGTCAAAGAAGACTAATTGTCTTCTTATGAAAGCTTTGGCCCCATGTGTTTTTATTATTTACAATTAGCCCCCACTTAATATGAAATAACCACATGCCTCCCTTTCTTTCTTTGCCTAGAGTTTTCCTCCATTTTCTTGAAATTTTCTTAAATAAAAGGATGACCACTTAGCTTATCTCATAAGCTTTATCCATATGTCTTATTTTTATTTTGTCCACCATTTACCTATGTATATACACTTAAGCCCCTCGACTTTCCTCAATATTACCATTTACCATTTTGCAATTTCTCCTTTTTGCCCTTAACCTTTCTCAATATTTCCATACTACCAATGTTCATAAATAATATTTATAACCAACTTGTGCATTAAAATAATTTTCGAAAATGGTCTCGCCCTTAACTTTCCACGACGACTTTGGAATTTCCAAACGTACAATATACGGGCTATAACAGCCACGACCAACTAGCTACGCTTATTTGTCCAACTTGCTAGTCTACATTCAAGAAAGTTGACATAACCATTAGATTCATCGACATATACTCGTCTTATTCTTTCAAATGATTCCATTTATATTCTACCAAAATTTCAACAGCATTTCCCCTGTAAATATACCATCCCCGAGAATACAACTCGGCCAATTTCAACAACAATCCGAGAATGCAACTCGGCCAAAATATCTACAACAATTCCAACAATCATATCTCCAATCTTCAACAATTTACTCAAAATGCATTCTAACATTAATAATTTGTTTTACATAATTCGACGGCATTCATTTAGGTTCCAACCGATTATCACAACACAATCCGCAACCTTCCAAATTAAACAAAAACATCAATAACACATTCCTTACTTTCAAATTCATGAACTAGATCAACAACCTACACATCGACAACTTTCTTTCAAGTTACCAAACCATCATTTTCATCATAGAATCCACATCGACAACTACTAAAATGTCAAATAGAATCTGTTACATCCGGCATTTTTGCATATTCGAAAAATTTGAGATAACTTAGCTTGTAATGAATAAGGCCATAATTGGACCTTACTTGGTATGAATGTGTTGGCTATGAATACATTGGTGTGGAATTACGAAAGGAGGCCAAGGGCAAAGTTGGAATTTTGGAAACTTGTGCCTTGAATTACAATTATTTAGCCAACAATTGGGCTAAAAAAAAAATAAGAAATAAGGCCCAAAAAGGGAAGGCCCAACCGGCCATATGCCCTTGACCCAAGCCCATGGAATTAATTTCCATGTGGTAATATATATTCATCTATATCCTATAGAAGCTTCAAGAAAAACAAAGAACAAACAAGAGAAAAAGAGAGAGAGAGAGCACGACCAAGAGGAGAAGAGAAAGAAAAGAAAGAAAAACATTCTTGGAGCCTAATCTTGGTTCAAAAAATTCATTTCTTGTGGGATTATTACCAAGCTCAAGGTTCTCTACAACTTGGTATAATTATTTTGGCAAGAGGACAACTCTAGTGGCAAGTGAAGAACTTGAAGGAAAGGTAAGGATTCTATGCTTTTGTTATGTTATGGAAGGTATATGTATGATGTAGTGTGTGGAAATGAATGAAAAGCATGAAAATTTTATGTGTTGGGATGTTTTGCCTGTTGGCCGTGTGCATATATATATATATTGCATGCCTATGATGACTTGAATTCATGTTGGAATCTTGTTGTAGTTAATGTGGGAATTGTATTAGAAATGAAAGTTGAATGAATTAGTGGAAGTTGGAAAAAAATAGGTTGTGGCCGTGTGGTGTGATGTGGATAATGGAATGTGAAAAATTTTTATTAGTATGTTAAATGTGTAATTGTGAAGTGAATGAAAGACTAATGGTTTTTGTTGTTATGGAAAAATGATTATTAAGTTGTTGTAGGAAAACATGCAATTTTATTATAATTATGTAAATGCGGAAGTGAAAGTAGGAAGATGCAAATTATGGTTATCATTGATGGAGTTGGAAGGTAAGAATATGTTATGGATGTTTATGCTAAAAGATTGAAAGTTGTGGGCGAAATCTGCCCTTAGTAGGAAACTTGTATATTGCGTATATCTTGAGTATATCTTGTGAAAATGGTATGATATGCCCTGAAATATGTTGTAATGATCTTGATAAGTGTTGAATATGAAAATGGTAGGATTGGTTTGGAAGTGTAAGGTTGAAATGAAAGATGTTATGTTATGCCGGAAAGATGGCTAATTATGCCATATTATGTGTCTTGTAATGCTTGTTGTTGTTATTGATGTTGTTTCTGGGTTGCTGTGTTGATGAACGAAGCCGAGCTAAGTCTCGGGGATGTTATATATATAGGGGAAATGCTGCCAAAATTTCGGTAGGCAAGTATGTGTTAAGTTTGGAGTCTTAAAGTTTGAAATTAACAATTGGTAAACTTGACCATTTCTAGATTTTGGACGAAATTGGAATCGAAGCCAAGCGAGCGTAAGACGCAATCGAGGTATGTAAAGCCCTCCCCTTTATTCTTAGGCATGTTCTGGATGTAAAAGGGTCGGCCGCGAGCCTTAAGTACGACTCCGTTCCTCGGAATTCGAGATGGAAATCCGCTCCAATTCCTTCAGTACAATTGAAACCATTTCCTTATAAAATGCCTTCAAAGTGAACTTTTGCACGAAACCTTCCCAAACGGAGTCGGAACACTCCCAAATGATTATGGATGACCTCATAAGGTCTATTATCAGTAATTTACATATGTCGCCTCGAGTTGGTCCGAGGCGGGCCCACAAGGCCCGATTCCTTCTGTATAACCTTAATTACTTTGGTTCTGTCCGATTTTCTCAGAAAACATCTGGACTATTATTTTGATTATGAAATGACTATTTTTATGCAAATCCTACAAAATGATTTCTGGACATCTGAGAATCTGATTCTGATAATAATCTGTCGTGCCTTCCCAAGTAGGATATAGGCGCGTATTATGCATACTATCCGGATACTCTGACTTGACTCGCCGTTTGGCACCCTTCAGTTTGATTGAGTCTGTATGTTGAGTCTGTATGTATGCGGTTTCTCATTAATCTGTTCGTGGCTGTCTCAATGCATTCCTTCACTGCGTCCCGGGCCAGGTTCTGTTATCGTGCATATTCCTCTGCATTGTTCACCGCGTCCCTCTGTGTGCGGGCCGGGATCTGTTTATATATGTATGATATTATGATCTGTGTATGGGGATGGCGGCCAGGATGGCATATGATCTGATCTGATTCTGTCTGTCCACCGCGTCCCGTACTAAGAGGGCCGGGTTCTGTTACCGCGCCCCCAGACAGGGCCGGGATCTGTATGTATGTATGCATGTGCCATCAGCATTTATATAAGCACATGTCTCTGTATGATTCTGTATGACTCTGTATGATTCTGTATGACTCTGCATGCATAATTCTGTCCGGCATACTTCTGTCCGTCCGTCTGGATTACGATTTTGTCTGTATGTCCGTATGGATTCTGATTCTGTATGTCCGTATGGTTCACGCTTCTATCTGTCTGTCGGAACCATGATTCTGTCCATCTGTCGGAACCATGATTCTGTCCGTCTGTCGGGACTATGATTCCGTCCGTTCGTTCGATTTATGGTTCTGTCCGCTATACATATATGCTTCCGGTTCAGACTATGATTATGTTTGTTATGTTTCTGCTTTGCATACTCGGTACATTTTTCGTACTGACCCCCGGTTTTTCGGGGGCTGCGTTACATGCCCGCAGGTACAGACGCACCTGGAGATACACCGCCAGTCTAGGACTCAGATTCTGCTATTTTGAAGAGCTCCTTTGATCCGGAGCGAATACCGTTGGTATATATCTTCTGACATCTGTATGTTCTGTACGTATGATAATTCTGGGTACGGCGGGGCCCTGTCCCGTCATCTGATTCTGTATGTCTGTTAGAGGCCTGTAGATATGTATGTGGGTTACGGGTTACATCTGTTCAGGTAGGTGCGTACGATTTTGTGACTCCGTCTGTTATGTTAGCCTCATCGGCATATGAAAAAGTTTCAGTATGCATATATATATATATTTTCGCGCTCGCCGTATCTGTATTGGCTTGAATCTGTAAACACCTATTTGAAATATTCTGTCTGGTACGCAGATTCTGTCAGGTAGGTACGTATGGGTATCCAGTTAGGATACCAGTCGCGGCCCACGGGGTTGGGTCATGACAGAATCAATTCATCATAACTTACCAAAACAACCCCTTATTCGGCCACAACAACAACATACATATTTTCATGAATTCTTCATCTATTTCTATACATTACAACAACAACTAACATACTACATAAAATTAATCCATTCTTTCTACACAACATCACACATACACGGCCAACACTACGCGTATACGGCTACAACTTCAACATCATTCTTTCATGAATTTCATTCATTTCCACACACTCTAACATGCATAAATCATCCATACATATGTAAAAGAAGATTGAACCTAACCTCTTCCACTTGGCCCTTCAACTTTCGGCTAGGGTTAGGGTAACACCAAAGGAATGTTTTACTTACTCCAACAATTGTACCACGTCGTAGAGGACCTTCCAATTGGTAGGGAACCTAGAAGGAAACAATTTTTTTGATAAAAAATTAGGGACCATATTCGGCCAGCCCCCCTTGGCCGAATGGTTCTCCTTCTTTGCCTTCAATTTCTCCAAGTTTCTAGAGTTGCAAAATGATGAATTGTCTCACTTAGTCATCCTTTGTATATATATATATACTTAGCTCCCACAAGCATGTGAGGGGCATATGCCCTCTCTCTAGAAATTTCTTAAAATAAATAAATATGACCACTTGTCTTGTTATATAAACTTTGGTCCATATATATTTATAATTGGCCCCATTCAAGAACCTTCTTGAATATTTTGTGAAATTCCCATTTTGCCTCTAGTCTTCCACAATATTACCATGAACCACTTTGTGAATTTCCCTTTCCGCCCTTAGCCTTTCTCAATATTTCCATACTAATAATATTCATAAATAATATTCATAACAACTTGTACATTAAAATAACTTTGGAAAATGGTCTCGCCCTTATCTTCTCGCAATTGTCTCGGATTATCCGAACGTAGAAAATACGGGCTATAACATCCTCCCTCCCTTTAGAACATTCGTCCTCGAATGTTCAACTGACCTCATGGGGTGTCATAATACTCCGGGAGGGTCCTTCCCTTCATGCCCGTTCTTTATCTCTCCCCCTATCGTCATTATAATTGAACTCCCTGGTCTTTACGCGAGTCCTCATTCCGTATCATGGGTTTTCTAATCCGCTGTGCCAACTTATTATTCTTGTCCTTCCCGGGTCCTCTCTCCTGTTATTGTTTCGTTATCATTTCTTAACAAAAGTCACATCTTTGGTACGAAATCTTCACTTGACAATCCGATATGGCCACAGACTGTTCCTTGTTCGTATCTAATCTACAGTATTGCAATTTCTCTTATTATGCTATAAACACCCATCGGCTTTTGGTGTCCCCGCCCCCCCCCCCCCCCCCTCCCCCTTTTTTTTCGCCCCTTGTTTCTTTATGTCTTTGTCTCTATCCCTTTTTAATCTTTCATTCCGAATATTTACCCAAAACATATGTACGTGACGTTTCCTTGCCAATTATTATCCTTCGCAATCCAGTCGCGCTTATGGTGACTTATGATCCGAATTCACCTAACTTCTTAGCCCACGACATCTTGAGTTCTTACTACAACTTTTTCCTTTACTTCGTTCTTTTCTCGCATTTCTCGACGCAAGTATACTTGTCTTTAATCTCTTTGTATTGGTGCTTATTTCCTCATTCGTTATTCCCTGTTGGCTCTCCGGTGTGGATTCTTTACAAACATTATCGAGCATTACTTCACATCAATGGTGCATATAATTTCCATAGCGTCTCTCATTCTTCCCCTTTATGTCGGCCTCACGGTACACTCATTGTCAATTCGTTTCTACTTCTTCCATGTATTCTTTTGATGTGCCGACATGTTTCGAACTCCGGTCCCGAGCTAGTAAATTTCCTTTCTTGGCGTTTGAAAATATCGTAGTTCCTCATAAGCTTAATATAATACGGTCTCCCCCCCCCCCCCTTTAAGGGGCTCCCTATATGCCAACAGTTCTTTCGTGAAGTTTTCATTCATACCTTCCTCCTCGTCTTTCTCTCCGACTATATGCACAACATATCGAAATTTCTTACCGTAAGTTTTGACCGCACCATCATTCTTGTTAATATTCCCATACCCTTCCACCCACTATTAATCCTTTCACCCTTTAAGCTTACTTACTCGTAATGCTTCTTAACGATACGCTCGTATCGCAGCTGCGCACCCATGTTTTTTGAGCGCCCATTTTCTTTTTCTCTTAGCATAGAATTCTCACCGCTCATGCTCTCTTTATCCTTGCTTATCGAACCTTTAACTATTATTTAGGGCACTATGACCGAGCGGTCTTCCATGCACATTCCTTGTGTTTCACTTCCATTTCTTCTAAGATCAAAACCTTCAGACTTCGCATGATTCCTTATTCCATACCATTAATTTCCAAACCAACATTGTTGGCCTATTATCTTTATTCTTTCCTTGGTGCGTAATCGGGTTTTTATCGCTAATTTGTTAAGGTATCTTCCTTACTTCCATGGTTAGAGGCTTCCAATTATTTTACTCTCAAATGTTCTCCTCTTCCTTCGACTATTCCGTTAGTATATTTTTCCTACTTTTGTTCCTATCCGTCCTTAATTTTCTTCCTCCTCGAACACTTTTCTTCTGTTTGCCGTTTATGACATTGACTCTGAAGTTCGTGAAATATTACTTTATACGCGCAATTCTGTTTTACTCTTAAGTCATCTTTTCAGAAAGGCACTTCCATATCCGGGGCAACCACATTAATATGGCTGCACATTTATTCCTTTATATACCTTTCAAGGGCCGAAATTTTTCTAACACCGTCACAAGGCTTAATTATTCTTTCTCTTCTTCACATTCCTTGTCGTGGTCACTATTCCTTCAGTCCCACTTATTGAGATTGGTTCTCGAACCTCATATACTCCTCTTTTGTTCCATATTACCACACTTTATTCTTTTTACGTACCTATCTTCGAGTTTTTATCCGAGTAGTCTCATGTTTTACCGGTAATTTCTCTCGGGCTCCCCTTACCGGGATTTCTTACCTTTCACCTTCTTCTGACATTTTGGTCTCTTTGCCTTCCATTTACTCACTTTCTTTCTTTTTCAAATATCACTATATTAGAATTTTTCAATCTTATCCTATAGAGAGAATAACATCAGCCTACCTTATAACATTTGTGTCGTTTATTCTTGTTGTCACTTGAACTTCGGCACCTTTACTTGGTTAATACCTTCTTTACCGTAGCGCCGGTTGCTGGCACTCACATGTCCACCGACACAAGCACATGTGGGGTATCTTACGCATTCATATATATATATAAATAGTTACTATCAACTAGCCCACAAAATACTTCCAAACACTATTCAAGCCTACCCTAATTCCAGAGATGCAGTGCACTCTCTGTCTTTTCACCAATCTCGTCTTCCTCGTCCTACGCGACCTCTTATGATCTCCAACCGTCCCGTATACTCTAGTTTCCTTCAGGTTACTCTAGCTTTTTATTTGTCTCTTAGATCTACATTTGTGAAAAATTTTAGCATACTTCCCAGGGGGTCACCCATCCCAGAATTGCTCTCACCTTAGCACGCTTAACCTCGAAACTTCAATGGAATCCGGTGCCGTAGTGCTGATATAATCGCGTCCACTTCCTCGTATGACCTTTATTACATGATCTGGAGCAAGTCGAGGTTTCACAGACCCCGAGGCATTTCCGTAACACGTCCTTTCTCTTGCAATTACTGTTTTGCCCTTTTCGATCCTCAACATTCACCTTTCACTTATGTACATCACTACCCTTCGTCCTAGATTCCCGGATCCCTGATGGTAGCAAATATACCCTCATCGCCGCTACCTACGAATACTTCGAGTATCAGTCTATTTGAATTCCCACTTTACCACTCTTACATAATAATCTGCCGCAAAACTAATTGCCGACTTTCTCTGAATCCTTCAACAGACCTGGTTCCTCTTATACCATTCTTTCCTTTCCAAATCTGTACGCAACAAATATCAACAATGCCTCACAGAGCATACGGCTATTTATCACATTCTAGCCATCCGGAACTGCCAATTTATCAAATATATCAATACTCACCGCAATGACTTCCCATATAGTCACTTACCTCCTTCCGTCGTATGTAAGGCTTACATATGGAATTTCATTCTCCTATGACTTGGTTCTATCGCACGATCTATGACAGAAAGAAGGTCAACAATCCATAGATGCCCCGTAGCCTCCTGTTTATAAATGTGGCGCGCTTCACACCATAAACAGGACTCTACCGGACACGACTTTGCAGACAACCCCTAGGACAGACCTGCTCTGATACCACTTCGTCACACCCTGTTGACACCCAATTTTGGCCCTCTGTATCTAAAAATTAACTTCTTTAGGCTTCCTAGTCATTAAATAGCACAAAATACTATTTTTATACATTTTTTTTAACTTTAATATAATTTATTGATGATTGTCCTTATTTTTAAATAATAGGAATTTTTATCAATTTATTTTTCATTTTAAATAATTATTTTGTTACAGTCGTTTGTATATAAACAACATGCTAATACAGTTTTACTTCAATTAATTAGTAGGTCTCCTTAATTCAAATCACATTTTTTACTTTATTCACGAAATTACCTTAAATATATTTTTATACTTTATTATTTTTGTTACAGTCTATTATTACATGGAAGTCGGAGGAACTAATTTTAAACACAGATAAAATTTAGCTCATGGTTTTGTGAAGTCCATGGTTTTGAGAAGCCCATGGTTTTGGCACATGGGTTTGGATAAAAAGTGGTTTACCTTTGCCTATATAAAGGGGGACTTCTCCTCTCATTTTTCTCACCACTTCACGCTACCTCACATATATTCTTTTTTTTTCTTCTCTCTACACTCTTCATAAGAAGACTAGCACGGCTAGCATCTTCTTTCTCTCTTTATATTTTTGTTTCTCTCTTCTTTTTCATACATTGTCTTTATATTTTTTATATACATAACATACATTGTCTTTATATTTATTCATGCATCTGTGTTTACATTTATTCATGCATTTTGTCTTTACATTTATTCATACATTTATCTTTACATTTATTCTTGCATTTGTCTTTATATTTAGTCATGCATTTCTCTTTATATTTAGTCATGCATTTGTCTCTACACTTATTCATGTATTGCCTTTACATTTATTCATGCATTTTATTTATATTTTCTCTACATTTTCTTCATATATTTTCTCTACATTTTTCATACATCTTTTTTCCACTTTAACCCACATTTTTTCCTTTACATATTTTACATCTCTATATTCTTTTATATATTTTATACCATACATTATATACATATACATGTACATAATTTACCTAACTGCTAAGTGAAAAAGGGAGAAACTTTTCATTAAAGAGAATGCACTTTATTGTCTCTACATTATCCTTATATTTTTCATACATTATCTTTATATTTTGTTATGTTGTCTCTACAATTTTTATTTTTATTTTTTATACATATATACATTTTCAAGCATTTTATTTTACATTTTCTGTACCACCACACTACATGCCTATTTTATTTTTCTTTACACATTTTTGCTCTTTACATTTTCTCTACATCATATTTACATTTACATATATTTTCATTTTTATATTCACATATTTCCTTTATATACATCATTTACATATACACTTTTACACTACATCCTAAGGTCAAATCAAGTTTCACCCTCACTTTTGTCAAATACCCTTTATAAGACTTTATGTCACATCCTTTACTTATTGACTTTTCAAATTATTTTAAATAATACATTTTTCTTTCATCTTGCAATTTATTACAAATACTACAATTTTGGCCGATGAAGAAATTTTCGTCGATTTCCAAGGCCTCCCCTGTACAAAAGACGGGTTTTTATGTTAAGTTTATTCGTTATTTCTTTAATTCATTCGATAGTTATTTATTCTCTTACTAACACTTTTACTAAGTGTTTATACAGGTACCCGGAGACACATCCCGAAGACGACACTCGGAAGGAACCCGAAGGCTTCATCGAATCCTTATACACTTTTATACTTACGAGGTACATTCTCTTTTATATATTATTTTTTAATATACTTTCTTTATAAACACTTGATACTTGATATAAATACATTTTCATATACTGTATATACTTAGTATATTATCACTTAGTGTAGCTTTTCATGAAATCATAACATTTTGAAAACAGGTAATAATAATGATAAACAGATAGATAATTCCCCTCTAGTGTTCAGTTAAACTAAGTTTAAGGACTGTCTTCGGACAGGCTCTGAGGGATGCTTAATACCTTCCCCTCGGGGTAAATAAAACCCTTATCTAGAATCTTATAGATTTCGTGGACTAAAAATGGAGTAGACACACAAATACATATAGGTTTCCTATTTTTCCTTAAAAATTAGGTGGCGACTCTAACCCTTTTAAAACCAATTAGAAGAACCGTGAAGTTGCAAACTATATTGGACCCGTTCAAAATAGGGCGTAACACACCCTAATCTACCTAGGGTGTGATGGGCACCCGACCCCACATCCGGAGCCGAGCGAACCCGCTGACTCTTATTAGATACATAATCTTCCGGACTTTTAAATCAAATAAACATGAAATACATAGCAAGATGTTTTTTCAAAATTTTCCTTTCTATCGTACTTAAATCAAATAGAATTTTAATCACACGGACATTATAACATAATGCAAAATGATACATCGGCCGACGGGGCCGCTTACAGACTGACTTCTAATACCCACGACTCTGTCTGCAAAGTCTCTAACATTAATCAGACATTACGGCACAGATACTCTGACCCGGCAGCACTCCAGGAATAAGTGGAGCCTACCAACTTCGCTGGAACATCTTCTGTAATGACTTCTACTCATCTGGGTGTACCTGCGCCACATGAAACGCAGCCCCCGAAGAAAAGGGGTCTGTACGGAATATTTACTGAGTATGTAAAGCATGAAATACAGAAAACAGAACCATAACCGAAACAAACAGTACAAAAGATACGTACATTACCCAGGATACCAAATACTTATTTTCCAAACGTGAATCATGTATCAGAAGAAGTACAGATCCAAAATACCCGAAAACCAGAATATCAAGATGCTTGTTCTTCTAGACACAAAACATGGATGCCAATGCCATACGTAATATAGTAATGTCGCGGAACGTACGACCCGATCCATATATATACATATATATCGCTGCGGAACGTGCAGCCCGATCCGTATAATACATCACATGTGGAAATAACATGTCCCGGCCCTTGAGTGAGGGACTCGGTGAATAGAATCATGTATGTCAACATCATATATCACATATGCATAACGTGCCCCGGCCCTCGAGCGAGGGACTCGGTAGATAAAATCATGCATGTCACATCAAATATCATGTATGCATGTAACGTATCCCGGCCCGCCAGTGAGGGACTCGGTGGATAACGTGTCCCGGCCCTTCAATAAGGGACTCGGTAGAGGGGATCCGGTCCGGATCTGGCGCCATCATCATATAACGTGTCCTGGCCCTCTACTGGTGGGTCTCGGTGAACAATGCAGTGGAGTACGCACGAGAACATGTCCTGGCCCGGGACTCAGTGAATAGACATATAGAGACTTGCACGAATAGAGTAGTGCGAAACCACATGCACATATATCAAGACTCGATATATACATACACACACCGACCTTTGAAGGATCATAAACATGTTTCAAGCTAATCGGGGTTAGTAAGTGAAAGTTACGGACATTTTTACCTTAGAACTTTTACGAAGGTTTCAAGCAAATCCAATATCCTTTACAAAAGTTAGAGACATTAAAACTTACAGAACTCTTTCAGAAACAAAACTCTTTAGACTCATCTCATTATTCGATCATATAATAGGCTCGATCATGTCAGACATACTTATATTAGAAGTGAATCAAAATCATAGACAACCTCAGATGCACATCAAACAGAGCTTGGGAACCATGGCTACATATTAAAATCATATGAAGTAGCTTATTCATTGATTAATCAGACAATAGACTCAGCCATACGGGACATGCTTGTGACAAAATAGAATAAGCATCATAACCAAGCTCGGAATCAAAGAGTAGAGTTACCCCAAAGTACGTGCCATGTCATACCTTACTTAGGTCTAGGACATGCCAAAAGAAAGAAAGGGTAAGCCTTACATACCTGTGCCACGACCAACTAGCTACGCTTATTTGTCCAACTTGCTAGTCTACATTCAAGAAAGTTGACATAACCATTAGATTCATCGACATATACTCGTCTTATTCTTTCAAATGATTCCATTTATATTCTACCAAAATTTCGGCAGCATTTCCCCTGTAATTATACCATCCCCGAGAATACAACTCGGCCAATTTCAACAACAATCCGAGAATGCAACTCGGCCAAAATATCAACAACAATACCAACAATCATATCTCCAATCTTCAACAATTTACTCAAAATGCATTCTAACATTAATAACTTGTTTTACATAATTCGACGGCATTTCATTTAGGTTCCAACCGATTATCACAACACAATCCGCAACCTTCCAAATTAAACAAAAACATCAATAACACATTCCTTACTTTCAAATTCATGAACTAGATCAACAACCTACACATCGACAACTTTCTTTCAAGTTACCAAACCATCATTTTCATCATAGAATCCACATCGACAACTACTAAAATGTCAAATAGAATCAATTCATCATAACTTACCAAAACAACCCCTTATTCGGCCACAACAACAACATACATATTTTCATGAATTTTTCATCTATTTCTATACATTACAACAACAACTAACATACTACATAAAATTAATCCATTCTTTCTACACAACATCACACATACACGGCCAACACTACACGTATACGGCTACAACTTCAACATCATTCTTTCATGAATTTCATTCATTTCCACACGCTCTAACATGCATAAATCATCCATACATATGTAAAAGAAGATTGAACCTTACCTCTTCCACTTGGCCCTTCAACTTTCAGCTAGGGTTAGGGTAACACCAAAGGAATGTTTTACTTACTCCAACAATTGTACCACGTCGTAGAGGACCTTCCAATTGGTAGGGAACTTAGAAGGAAACAATTTTTTTAGATAAAAAATTAGGGACCATATTCGGCCAGCCCCCCTTGGCCGAATGGTTCTCCTTCTTTGCCTTTAATTTCTCCAAGTTTCTAGAGTTGCAAATTGATGAATTGTCTCACTTAGTCATCCTTTGTCTATATATATATACTTAGCTCCCACAAGCATGTGAGGGGCACAGGCCCTCTCTCTAGAAATTTCTTAAAATAAATAAATATGACCACTTGTCTTGTTATATAAACTTTGGTCCATATATATTTATAATTGGCCCCATTCAAGAACCTTCTTGAATATTTTGTGAAATTCCCATTTTGCCCCTAGACTTCCACAATATTACCATGAACCACTTTGTGAATTTCCCTTTCCGCCCTTAGCCTTTCTCAATATTTCCATACTAATAATATTCATAAATAATATTCATAACAACTTGTACATTAAAATAACTTTTGAAAATGGTCTCGCCCTTATCTTCTCGCAATTGTCTCGGATTATCCGAACGTAGAAAATACGGGCTATAACATTTAGAATTTGCAAAATTGACCCCGGCTGTACTGAACCATGAGTTGGTTAATTATAGGTGGTCATTTATGCAAGATAACAACAATTAGGCTAAAAAAAATCATAATTTAAAACAATTTTGCCAAAATTCGCACAAACATGCATATATAGTAATAATTCAAAGTTGGAAGGGTAAAAGTGGTAAATTCTTTTAATTACTCAAATTCCTTGGATATAAATAAATAATTTCCTTTTATCTAATTTTCTTGATTTTGCTGAATTAAATAAACAATTGTTTGAAATTGTTCTGCTGCTAGTGAATTATAGAAAATACTGTAAAATGCTGTAAAAATGTTGATAAATTTCTTAAAAATAATTTATGGAAGTAAAATATTAACCTGAATAATTGTTTAAAATTATTCAAAATTTTTGTGAGTGTGCAAAATTGTCTTATTTATTATCCAAGGACACTAATAAATTAAATTACAGGAGATCAAAAATCAGGTGTCAACAAATGACACAACTCATTTTCTCCCTTAAGTTCTACAGATTTTCTATCATGGATTCATGCTTAATAAAGGTAAATGAATGAAATCACAGTTAGATAACATACCCTCAAGAGAAATCTACTTGGAACCTCTTCAATTCGCTTAAAAGACCCTAAGGAACAATGAATGTAGGGGAATTAGCATTAAATAAGATTCTAGTCTACGTCATCCGCCGCAGCAGTAGTGGATCCGCTCCTGCGGAACGGCTCCCGCGACTTACCTTCCCCACAACGAGTCCACTACATCAGAGCTTTGTTTGTTGTAGCATACTACTACGAGATCCTTTATCTCGCCATAGCAGACCAATCCTCACCGAGGCGGGTTCACTACAGTGCACACGGGGCCGCCACAACAGGCATCATATACAAGTAAAAATGCTCGTTTTTCACTAACTCATTCCCAAAACCCAAAAATCACCTGAGACCTCCTAGGTACAAACCAGATATGCAACCATACAGAAAAACACACTACAGACTCATTCATGGTCTCTGAATTCCCAACGGAGGTCTATTTGACCGGGTCAACACCCAATGGCCAAAGACCAACTTTCCAACCAATAATCCAAAATGTTCATGAGTGCCTTGGGAATTGAACTGAACATCCCACCAAGCCATAATCGACCATATGAACATCTCGGAATCGACGGATTCTCGAAAAAGGTCCATACTTAAAAGCCAACTATTGGTCAAATGTTTTTCACTTTTAGGCTATACTTCACAAAGGTCATCATAAATATCGCTCGATTACCTCTGGACTGTGCCACCCTTCCCCGCGTGTCAAAATCGTACTAACAGGGCTTGGGGAATGGTGAATTGGGTAAATGGGTCGAAAGCACTATAACGTTCAAACGAGTCATTATATCAAATACTAATTAAACAACCACTCGTCCTCGAGTGACAAGGAAAGAAACGAGGGGAAGTACTTGAGTTAGAAAATAACTGGGGATATTTGGAATGCATATCAAACATAGAATCCTAACGAGTGATAAGACCTGTCTGAATGGTGCCTCTTCATCATAGAAACTATCACGCCCTGAAGCATGTCCTGGACGTAACACGGTACTTGGTACGTTGTTGTATGTGACCGAGTGAGCCACGTGGCTTGCTGAATCAATATGAGGCATGGAATGATGCAAAATATAATGTGAACAAGTATGGTGGGAGTAAAACGCGTGATTAAATAATCATAAGTCTAAAAATATATAGTAAATACTGAGCCAATACTAGCTATACGATTCTGAACATTTTGCATGAAATAATTGAACTAGTCTAGTCTATGAAGCCTCTGACATGAGTCTTTCTACTAAAATTTTACCAGGATAAGGCCCTCAGCAAACCTTAACTGCATAACTTACATGAAGCAAATAAAGATAAAACCCCAAATGAGATAAGGCTCACCAATAGCTGGTATATACAAAAACATAACAAGTTGATTCGTAGTCCTGTAAATCTGCATCGGGAAATGCAGGCCCCCAGGCAAATAAAAGAGGACGTCAGTACATTAGAATTATACCGGTATGTAAAGAAATTGAATGAAATAAGCATGGCACATGAAATAATAGAACTGAAACTGAAACTACAAGTTAAACATGGACATGAACATCATCTGACATGAATATGTATAATATGAATAAAAATATTTTAAGTCTATATAGATTTTTGTGGGAGAGCATTGGTATAATCGACATGTAGCCACAACGTAAGCACATGGCATCTGATCTCTATCCGATCAACTAAGACAACTTGTACATTGTTAGGTACAAGATATGAATATGAACATGAACATGAATGGATCCAATTAACCTGAAACGGGTAAACATAAAGGAATCATCCTAACTGGGAGGAGCGATCCTTATCCTACACTGGCATACGTAGTTTCAGGCTGTCTGAGCCTTCTCAGTAATTTGTACGACTCCCAAAACATGAAAATCGAGATAATTGGCTTTGTATCCCATGAATTAAATAAACATGATTGTAAACATGATTCGTGATTATAGTATAACATGAAGATAGATATATAGTACAACTTGTAGGAAAACTTGAAAGCATGTAGAAGTTGATGAAAATAAACATAAAAGTTCATAACTTGCATTTAAGAACCCATGAAATGCAAACTATGGGTTTTAATGGATTACAGATAAATTCTCAATAACCAAAATGGACTATTAAAAATACAATAATGAATTAATACTTCAACATGATATATCATGGTGCATGTACTTAGGGTTATCTTGAACATGGCTGGAAATCCTAGTTTTGATGAAACTTCGTATAATCACGGAAGAATGTAGCGTGGGAAAGAACAATGATGTTCCCACATGTAGATAGAAATCTTATACACATGTTAAGCTCCAAAACTTGTAACTAATGTTCTGAACTTGAGAAGAATCCCAAAAGCCTTAATCTTAAATCCTTGTGATGGAATTTCTTGAAAACCCTAGGTTAGTATTAATGAATTCTCATTTAGAAATCATGGATATAGATTAAAATTCACTTAAAAGGCTTGGAATAGACTTACCTTGATGTATTTTAATGGTAGGAGGAGAGAACCTTCATGCTAGGACTTGAGAATATGAAAGGGAGATTAAAAACTAAAGTCCCGAATTTATACTATTTACTGAAGTGGGAAAAGTATGGTCTAGAGGCACAACCCGTATAAATAATTATGTCCCATACATTGTGGCCGTACCTCATGGGCCACATTCCAAAAACTAAATTTTTTCATGAGAAAGGTACGTCTTTAAAAGTACGGCCGGTACTTTAAAGTATGGTCCATATAAAATGTACGAGATCTGTTACGACCCAACCGGAGAAGCATGACGGGCACTCGGATCTAACCTATCGAGCACCACAAGACATACATGCATTATATAATCATACCAGAGTGGGCCATGATGCTAAGTGATAGATGTCATAAACTGAGGGACACAAGCCCAAAGGTATAAATACGTGCGTAATCAAGCTGAACCCATGATATACAAGCTGACAAGGCTACCAAGGATAATGATGAAAAAATGATGACCGAGTGGCCATAGGACATATAACTATGCATATCTGTCTACGAGTCTCTACTGGAGTGCATAACATAATAAGGACGGGACAGGACCGCGCCTTGCCCGAATGTGCACAAAACAATTACACCAAGCTGAACTGCAACTCCGAAACAAGTGGAGTGCTCCTGTACAAATGCTAAGAAGGCAGCCTAAAGGGATGAACTATCTCCCTGTCTAGCTGGGGGTATAAATGCAGTGTCCACAAACAAAAGGACGTCAGTACGAATAATTTACCGAGTATGTAAGGAATGAAGAAAAAATAATAAATACATGAAGGTAGCATGAGATAAAGAGGAACAACTTGTACATCTGAATGCCTCAAAAGTGGACGACATGCATGATTTCCTTTTAAAAAAAATATTTTCACACATATATAAAAGTCATGCCATCATCATACCGTACATGGCCATAATAAGGTTCGGTGTCATCATACCCAACCATAATACGCTCGATGTTACCGTACTCAACTGCAGTGGTGTGCACAATAGGTGTCATACCTGACCGATTATAGTGCGACTCGGTGTCATAAAATAGCTATATACATATATATAAAGCATGCATGAGAGCTCAAAGAAACGTTATGATTCTACTGGAGTGATGTAAGGTCTGTATACCTCTAATTATCATTATGGAGCTGACATCATCAACACATCTCACCTTGAAGAATCAATAACCGTAAAATAAGATCAGCATCATAAGATGCAATGGTAAGATAAAATCAATAATCATAAGATAAGATCAATAATCATAGAACAAGCCCAATCACTTTGTAAGAAGATCAAGAACATAAGCTCCTAATATTTCTAGGAATGGAGTCATTATGGAGGACATTCATATATATCCGTATCAATATGATCATGCCAAAAGAAAGAAATAAATAGCCTTAACATACATCGTCGTCTACTTAACCACTCAACATCTATCAAATATACATTCAAAATGATTAATATTAAGGTTAAGTCATTGAATCACTTATAAGGTCAAATAAACTAATAGGTGAGCTAACAAAAATTAGGCGGCATTTCCCCCATATCATATTCTTCCTCCAAACTCCAAACCAACTCAAAAACATCAATAGCAACATAAATATTATCATAACCAAGAGATTACTTACAAACTAAGCTCAAATTAATCCCAAAAGTTATATTCAAAATCAGTCCATAATAACAACTTCAAAACAACACCTTATTACCTTTTCTCTATACCTATTCTCACTTTTAAGACTTGCTAAACCTCCAAATTAACTCAACATAAGGAATAGGATGAAGAAAATAACTTACAACTTGAAGAACTTCAACCCACACAACTTGCTTTAAGACCAAATTCACCACAACGTCAAATAAAAGGAAGAACACTCACCTTCCATGAACTAGCTTAGGATTTTAAAACTTGATCTTCTCTTAAAATAGTTTGGGATGATTCAGGATAGTTGAGAGAGCTTGGAGGAGCACTAGCGATCGGATTTGGTGAAATAATGTGCCCTAAGTCATGGGTTTTAATTTATAACAAAAGAAAACATTTTCACCGCCTCAATTTCACAATCCACTTTCAGGGACCGTGAATTATTTCACTGGTGGTGAAAGTGGCCAAAAATCATTCCAGTGGCTAGTCAATATCTCCATCAATACACGGTGTTCCAAAACCACTTCCATGGTCCATGAAATGATTCATGGTCCTCGGAAGTGGCCGTGAAACTGGCCTTGTCCAATTTTCTGGCGAAACATCTTCTTCCCAATTCATTTAACGTCTAACCTTCATATTCTTTTCCAAACATGCTTATGAATTTGTACGTCTTTGAGATACTTCCATAGACCTCATACACAATTTACCAATGATTTTCAGTATGAACCTACGATAACCAACTTAAAACAAAACTTTAATATACGCGAAAAACGAGGTGTAACATTCTTCTCCCCTTAGGAACATTCGCCCTCGTATGTTAAACTCCTAGGGGTCTTATAGAAATTTCAATAGAGTTTCCCCGGTAATTGTACCACTATTAACCTGTGACACAATAACCCAAAATATATAAAGCCGCATAGGGCCGCAACAAGCAATAACAATCATGGCCTCACACGACCAGCAGTCATAAGAAATGAAACACTATGCACATAAAGGCAACGGTGTCTCTATCTGGACCTCCTCTAGGAGGGGGAACAAGTGCGCATGCCTGGATCTCATATCTTCCTCAGCTTCCCAAGTCATCTCCTCAACATTCATGTTCCTCCAAAGGACTTTCAATGAAGCTACATCTTTAGTCCTCAATCTTCGAACTTGTCTGTCTAGTATAGCAATAGGGACCTCCTCATATGAAAATTGCTCGGTAACCTAAACATCATCAATGGGTACAAATATTGAGGGATCTCCAATACACTTACGAAGAATCGATACATGCAAGACCGAATGGACTGATTCTAAGTCTGAAGGTAGATCCAATTCATAGGTCGCCTAGCCCACTCTACATACAATTCTGTAAGGTCCAATGCACCGAGGAATAAGGTTACCCTTCTTATCAAATCTCATAACGCCCTTCTTGGGTGATACCTTCAAGAATAACCGGTCATCAACCTGGAATCCTAAATCTCATCGGTGATTGTCTGCATAGGACTTCTGACGATTCTGAGTTGCCAATAATTAGTCCAGAATAAGCTTGACCTTATCCACTGCTTATTGAATCAAATCTGTCCCTACTAAGTTAAATTCACCCACATCGAACCATCTAATAGGTGACCTACACTTTAGTCCCTATAAAGCCTTAACGGGGCCATCTGGATATTGAAATGATAACTATTATTATACATTAATTCAATAAGTGACAAATGATCATCCCAGCCACCTCTGAAGTCTAGCGCATATGCGCGTAGCATATCCTCGAGGGTCTGAATAATATGCTCAGTGTGCCTGCTTGTCTAGGGGTAGTGTTGACACCAAATTTTTACCTACCATAATTTATTTTAATTGCTCAAAGTGCCTAACTATTAAATGGGGCAATTAATATCTTTTTTAGGTAAAGATCAAGATGATTTTATGTAGATAATGTTTTAGCTTTATTGTTTGGTAAAATAATCTCTACAATAAAGTTTTTGGGAAAATTATTTCACAATAATTAACAAAGCATTTTACTAGAAAATAGTGTGAAATATCTATTTATTTGATTATGTGAATATCAAAATTTAAATCAGCAAATATTTACCCCTATTGTAATTCAAGGAAATTGAGCAATTAAAACAATAATCATTTTTACAACCAATTTTTTTCTCAAAATTTAAATCAGCAAATATTTACCCCTATTGTAATTCAAGGAAATTGAGCAATTAAAACAAATAATCATTTTTACAACCAATTGTTTTCTAATTCTCTACAAAATCAATTTATGTGGACAATTCTCAAATAATCATAATTGATTTAGATATATTAATTATGATTATATTTGTAAATTTCCTATTCTGTGTTTAATTACACCTACAGCTGAAATAATCAATTAGTTAGCCAAATGGGGGCCACAATTTAAAATAGCAAATTAATGCTCTAATTCAATTAAGGCCAAACCTGTAAATTCAATATTTTGTGGGAAAAGTAATATATTTTGCTTCTTTTAAAAAAAAAAAAAATCAATTGTTTCTTCGCTTTAATTAATTTGCTTAATAAATCCGTCTTTTCAATTTTTTTTTTACATACTTAGTTTGCTTTCTTTACATATGTATGTTAATATATATATATATATATATATACATAACACATTGGGCCAGCCTTTCGTCCGGCCCAACAGGCCTTGACCTAGCCCAAGCATTATCTCCTAAAGGGCAAAGCCCTTCTCACTTTGTCTGTTACACCTCGGAAAAATTTTCCGTTCATATACAGTGAATAGACTAGCGAACGGCATGACGTGTACGATGTTAGATAAGTAATAAATAGTACTTGATGATCGTAATTGAGATTTCAAAGGCATTCAAAGTAAGAGAATAAAGTTTGCTAAGAAAGGCATGGTATACATCACAAATCGGAAAGGATTTATGAGTAACGAATTAATGATGACTTAGGGATGATTTGGAGAAAATTTATAACGTCCCTTAGATTTTTAACGAGGTGTTGAACAAATGTCAAGAAGTTTCCATAAGGATTGGAGCTCAAACGAATGACGGAGATCATTTCAGGGAGATGGGGTTATACGACTGATTTATATGGTTCGTATAACATTATACAGTCCGTATAAGTGTCCGTATAACACCCAGCAGAGATGATGTTTTGCCTGGTGGTGAACCACGACCACTTTTACGGGCCATGCAATGTTATACGGACCGTGTAAATGTCCGTGGAAGTCCTGGCAGGCTGAATTAAGTCCAAGTATAAAGTGATGTTCCCACTTCATTATTTTCATTTCCCACTCTTCTTCATCTCTCTTAGGGATTCTAGAGTGTTCTACATATTTCATCAACACTAAATCAAGACTAATCAAAGATCAACTTCGTCAAACCTAGAGAACCAAGTGCAAGAAACTCATTAAGGTTCATCTAAGGCAAGAAATCTCATTGGAAGTGAACTAGGGTTTTGGCTCAAGTGAAGTCTTTCCACTCAAGGCCCATTCCTACAATCAAAGTTAAGTTTTATGATCAATTCATGTCATTTAGAGTATTGAGGGGTTGAAAGACTTGGATTATAGAAAGAAATAGAAAATGGGTTACAAATATGAGAATAGTGACATTTTTGAGTAGTAGCTTAATATGAATGTCACACCCTAATCTTGATAGGGCATGATGGGCACCCGACCCTTAATTAGGGCCGACCGAACCCGCTGACTCTTATTACACACATAATCTCTTTAGACTCTTAAATCAAATAAAAATAAAATACAGAGTAAAGGCCTTCAGAAGCATTCTTTTCGTCGTTCTCAAGTCAAGTAAAATCTGTAATCATGTGGAATTTGTAACATAACGCAAAATGGTACATCGGCTTGCAGAGCCGCTTACAAGACTGACGACCCACATACGTGACTCTGTCTGCAAAGTCTCTAACATCAATCAGGAATTATAACATATCTACTCTGACTCGGCAACACTCTGGAAGGAAATGGAGCTCGCCAATCCCGCTGGAACATTTCTAGCAATGTTTTCTACTCATCTGTGAGTACCTGCGTGGCATGAAACGCAGCCCCCGAAGAAAGGGGATCAGTACGAAATATGTACTGAGTATATAAAGCATGGAGTACAGCAAATAGAACCATAATCGGAACAAGAAGTACAGAAATTAAGTACATTATCCAAAATATCAAAATGCTTACTTTTAAAACACAAATTATGCATGTCGAGGGGATATGTCACATCCGGCCCATTATGGGACTCGGTGGACAAAACATGGTCGCCACCCCGTCACTGGCGCCATAACACATCATACTCCAGAATAGGGAATAACTCCGTAACACATCATACTCCAGAACATATCATACTCCAGAATATATATACATATACCGTACCCGACCCTCTAATGAGGGACTCGGTGAACAATGCAGTGGAGTGCGCACGATAACATATCCTGGCCCGGGCTCAGTGAAGGACATATTGAGGCATCTACGAGCAGAGTAGTGAGAAACTATATGCACATAAATCAATTCTTAAGACTCGATAGATAAGTACACTGATCGACACTTGAGGGATCATAAATACGTTTCAAGTCAATCCGAGTTAGCATTAGAAAGTTATGGGCATCATTTATTACAGAACCCTCTACGAACGTTTTAAAGAAATTCGAGACCGTCTCCGAAAGTTAGGGACATTAATACTTATAGAACTCTTTTAGGAACATAAACTCTTTATGCTTTATTCATTAATTAATCATACAATAACCTCGACTATACTAAGCATGCTCATGACCAGAAGTAAATAAGAATCGTAAACAAGCTCGGAATTAAAGAATAGAGTTACCCCAAGGTGCATATCATACCTTACTTAGCTCTAGGCCATGCCAAAAGAAAGAAAGGGTAAGCCTTACATACCTGGAAGATGATTCTCGACTTTCAACTTACTTCCCGTCTTGCAACTCGCTTAAGAATTATTCGTATCCTCATAATCTACATATGGAATTATTCATAATATCATTAGGATCATCGTCGTACGTTCGTCTCGAAACTTTAATTAAAACCCTTTTAAATTCTGCCGAAATTCGGGCAGCATTTCCCCTGTTTATATGCCTAGCTTGAGATTCCAATTCAATAGCCAACAACATCAACAACAATGCCAATAGTAGTAATACCATTTTCAACACCAACGTATGCCATAAAATAGCCCGCACACTGTTTTCTAGATTTCTCAACCCACCAAGTTTGCGATATAGCTATTTAATAATTTTATTTCCGTAAAGAAGCCAGAATTAACACTAACAACATCAATAACAACATCCTCCACATTTTTCAAGTTAAATACATTTATTTTCATGCAAAATTCCCTTTAGATCTCGTTCCATAATTCACAACACCAACAAACAAATTTATCGGGCTATTCTCTCCGTGCTAATCCGTTAAAACTCTAAATAAACTCGTTAACAATGAAAAGGAACTTAATCATACCTTAACCATGCATCCACCATGTTATCACTCTTCTCCTTGGTTGACTTTTAGCTCAAATTGAAAACAACGCAGCGTACAACACTTTTCTCTTCATGGGCTTCGGGATTCGGGACTCAGATTTTGATCAAAATTGGTTTTTCTTCTCTCCAAGGCTGTTCTCTCTCTCTCCAGAATTTTCTGGTGTTTTGGTATGAAAATTGAGGAGAAAAGGGCTGATATTTCACTTAAATAGACATGGGTCATGGGCCTAACCCGGTTGGGCCCGGATTGGGCCTAGCCCACTGACCTTTCTGCCTTAAAACGTCAGTATCTCCTTATCCCGACGTCACCTATGGACCCACGACCTATGGTTGGAAATATAATTCAATTATCTACAAATTTCATTCTGGGAGATTTCCCAAATTCCCAAACACTGATGGGGTTGTGGCCTCCCGAAGTCAGATCACCCAAAAACGTAACTTAAAAATATTTGTTTGGAGGACTTCCACTTTGATTTGGCTCAAGGGTCCTTCTTGACTTGTGGTTAACTTCACATATGTGATTCATATAACTTTTCACATGTTCCTAAAAAAATCTCGATGTGTGGGCCCCACCTCCGCTTACGAATAATCCGACGTGCAAGAATACGAAATATAATACTATCAACGCGATTATCAATGTTTGAGGGAGCACGTGTCACGCTGAGGCTCTGAAAATGCGGGGTATAACAATGAATCATGATTCTTTGTATGTTACGAGTATAGTTATGTTATAAACTATATTAAGAACATGGGAGAAACATTATATGTGGATGAAGGTAATGTTTTATTATGACCATGGTTATGGATGCCCTTGAAATGGAAGTAGGAGAATTGAATAATGTATGGTTGATAAAGATTATTGAGTATGATATTATGGTTATTGTTATTGATGTTTGGGAGTTGATATGTAATATGAGAAAAACAAAGGAAATATGTAATATGTATAAACAAAGGAAATGCTGCCCAATTTTCTCTCCCATTAGTAAGTACGTTCATATAATCAATTAGCTAAAGTTAATGCGAATCTCTTGAAGGGAGAAAAGTGAGGATTAAAAGAGAACAATCAAGCGATGGAATTGTTAAACGAAAGAGGTATGTAAGGCTAATACTCTCCTTCTAAGGCATGACTCCTATGGCATGAATCTTTCTATTTTTCGTGATCTTTCTAAATAACGGAAATTATGAGTCCATGCCTATAAAGAGTTGTATACACATATGATAAAGAAAAGAGATATGTTACGAGCATGACAATACTGATGATGAATCTAAGTTTAGAAGTCCACAAGATCATGATATGACATTCCTACGAAGCTAATGATCCTTATATGATTCCTATGAAATTATTTTCGCTACCTCTCCATGACTTTTCTTACATTCTGGGAACTATGAGTCAACGTTGATAAAGAGCTTCCTATGAGATAAAGATGAGAAATATGCCATGAATATGATAATGATGATGATAAGTCTAAGTCTAGAGATTCTAAAGCAAAATATGATGTCCATGAAGTTAATGATCCTATTTATGATCCCTTGATGCTGTTCATGGTGTACACTCACTTTAAATGTTAATTCCTTCAAGGTGAGAAATAACGAATATGATCACTCCATAATGTAATAGGGGTTCTCGACCTTATGTCACCCCGATATTGTCATAGATTGTCTATAAGCTCTAATGCATTCCCTCTGACAAATGATCTGGAAGAATTACGAGTCTATGTCCATAGAGGATTTCATATGACATAAAGGTAAGAGATATGCCATAAATACGATAATGGTAATGATGAGACTAAGTTTAGAGATTATAAGCATATCATACTATATTTTTTGTTTTATGAAGTTCATGCTACGAATATGATATGATTTTCTTAGATTGTCTTTAAATTCTAATGCATGCTCTATGAAAAGTTCATGATAAGTTATGAGATATATGTGATGATATGATTCCACCATGCCTAAACGGCCGGACATGTCAACGTAAAGGTGGGCTACTTGAGATTCCACCATACCTAAATGGCCGGATATGTCACCGCAAAGGCATGCTGCTTGAGATTCCACCGTGCCCAAAGGGCCGGACATGTCACCGCTAAGGCGGTCTACTTATGATTCCACCGCGCCAAGAAGGCCGAACATGATCACCACTAGTGGGCAGCATATGATGGTTACCCCGACGCGGGTTAACGATGATGGTATATATATACGATATGGTGATGTGTGTGCTATGACCATATATGTACTACGATTTTATATGTTATATGTATGAGAAGCATCCACTCTTAAAGGCTAAGCCAGTTATGTCTTCGTCTTATGTCTTATGATTTCTCTATTATATTCATTTCACTCATGCCTTACATACTCAGTACGATGTTCGTACTGACGTCTATTTTCTTTGGACGCTATGATCATGCCCACAGGTAAACAGGGAGGAGATCCAGTCTAGTAGGAGATGTTAGCAGGCCTTGAGAGCACTCCATTATTCTGGAGGTGCAATTGTTTATTGTTTTGTGTATATGCATTTTGGGCATGGAGGGCTCCTGTCCCGTCCATATGTCTAGTACTCCAGTAGAGGCTCGTAGATATGTATACGTGGGTAGTATGGTCTCACGATTTCCCACGTGTATATATATGTATTATTTTGATAGCCGAAGGGCTTATGTATATAAAAGTAATTATGTTTCAAATAAAGAATGATTTTCCTACGATTATGAGCATAAGAAATACGACTGTACGTAGAATGAGTAATAAAATGAGTGGTGCTCGGTGGTTAGCCCCAGGTACCCGTCATGGCCCTAGCTGGGTCGTGACAAAAGTGGTATCAGAGCAGTTCAGTCTTAGGAATTGTCTACGAGCCGTGCCTAGTAGAGTCTTGTTTATAGTGTGTTGTGAGCCACATCTATAAACAGGAGGCTATAGAGCATTTTGGATTGTTACTCTTCTTTCATCTCTAAGATCATGCGATAGAGATAGGCCGTAGGAAATGAGATTCCTTATACTAACCCTTGATTGTAGCAGAAGAACGGTATTGACAGAAGAAAGCGATTGATAACATTAAAAGTTACGGAGGTAAGCCCCTTCGTTGAGGCTACGTTATCGGAATAAGTATTTATATGATAATGGATTGGTTGTCATAGAGGTAAGTCGGTGTAAGTACAACAGAGGAATTGACTAAAGGTATCTCTTAATGATAAATTCAGTTATAAGTTTGTGAACTAAACAAATTGAATGAATTAGAACAAAGGTAAGCAACGGTACGAAAATGTGTCTAGTAAGGCAAGAATATTGAGGTATGATTAAAATGTAAAGCTGAAGGATGAAAGGGAAAATAAATAGGAAGGGATAGCAGGGCAGATCGCTAAAAGATCAGGTACATCTCGAAGTATGATATATGTGGTAAGTTTCGGCATCTTTGTGCTTTTACTTGAAAGTGGGAGCCCTGTGTGGCTTAGGTATGCCATATGTATATATTAGCCCAGTAAGGCATTGTTTGTATTTGATGCGTGCAGGTTTTGGGATAGTAAGAAATATAGAGGAAACTCCTCCGAAATTTTCTTAGAATCTAAAGGAGATACGATATAAGCTTGTAATATGTCCTAACGGGAAAAGATGTTGTGCAAAAAGTAATGGCAGGACAAGATTAAGTTAGGAGTATCGTTAACAACTACAAGAGATGAGTTAAATACTATTGAATTGATAGTAACGGTAATTACAAGATCAACATTGATACAGTAAAGAGAAATGCAAGGGTAAATTAGGGAGACTGGCAGTTCTTAAACACAACATAGGAGAGGAATGGTAACTCCAATAGAGTGCGATACTGGAGTATTGATTGGATGGATAAGCACGAGTAATATACGATAAGTCTATTAGCAAAATAAAGTAACAACATCACGGAGACAGGGGTACGAATATGAAAGGTTATAATGAATGTGAATTCATTGGTAAAACAACTTATATGGTAAGTGTAATAGGGCTAATTAGAAAGAGCAACAGTTGAGTATGATTACTTCGCAAGGTTTATCCTATTTTACGAGCAAGCTTGCGAACGAGGTAAAGAAGTGGCACTCTATAGCGTTGATTATGATCAAGATATAATGAGAGCGTGGCAAGAACTGTAATACAATGTAAGTAAAGTATAATGAGGAAACGACTAAAGATGTGACATGTTCTATAAGAATAAAGAATGAATGCAAGTGTGAAACCAGCAAGCGAGCCATGGGGCAATAGATAAGAAAGCTTATAGGACCTTGTTAGAAAAATCCAGCATAGAGGTTTCGCAATGACAGAAATGATAGCAAGCAAACTTGAAAAAAAGGAATCAGAGAAATGTGATATGACAAAGTAGTAGTATTTTGTGATTTGTATAATCGAGAGAATGAGTAATATCTTTAGTTGGATGTAAAAGGCCAAGACTACAGAAAGATGAATAACGAAATCAGACGATTTTAAGGAAAAGGATCAACACAATAAAGATGAACAGAATAATTTTTGGAAGCGAAGAATGGATTGTACAAGGTAGTATATTCTAAAGGACAAAGCGGTACTAAGTTAAGAATAGGGTTCCTTGTGCGAAGAATAAAGGATTGATTATAAAACGGGAGGAAATAAGATAAATTGAGAAGGAAGGAATGTAAAGGAATAAGAGTGGGAATAGAAAGAGAAGAAAATATGCCGCACGGTACGCGTGCTTAAGAAGTAGTCGTTTTATGATTAAAGGAAGATGCATCCCCTACAAATATCCTATAGCAAGTTAGAACGAGTAAAGTATATG
This sequence comes from Lycium barbarum, assembly GCF_019175385.1. NCBI lineage: Eukaryota > Viridiplantae > Streptophyta > Magnoliopsida > Solanales > Solanaceae > Lycium > Lycium barbarum. The sequence continues at coordinate 95,373,654 of NC_083342.1, forward strand.
AAGTAATGAGTTGAAAAGAAAAAGGTTGCCATGAGTTATGAGTTTACCGTACAATGATAAAGCGATAGAGCAAAACTATCATCAACGACAAATACACTAGGATTATGATTGGTTTTGAAATCAATGTTGAGTGCAACAAAAGAGTAAAAGAGTATCAGGCATAATGGGTATTAGTTGCGCATGCGATTTAGGCCTTGGAAAACAAAGATGACGTTATAAGTGAACTTTGAGCACCGAAGAAGAAGGCAAGTGGCATTGCATGGATGGTATGGATAACTAGACATATTATTGTGAGCATCCTTATGGAACAAAATTTGTTAATTGGAGCGGATTTAGACATTGACTCATAACTACTAGATGAGCTAAGTAAAATACATCCTTGTTCGGATTGCTATGTCGGTTGTATTACTTGATTACAAACCTGCAAGATGAGTATGTTAATACTTCACACATGATTATCGTAGCTATAGATTATGGGAAACAGCATGAATAAGATGTAGTATAGTAAGGGATATGTGAATTCAGGATTTGAAAGTGAGGCAACGGATTTGAGAATAGTACAAGAAAAACCCTTAAAGGGGGGAAGCGAGTAAAGAGAATATAAGTGTAGAGATTGAGACGATGGACCCTAAGATGTGCGAGATATAGGCTCTTAAACAAAGAGTGAGAGTTACACATAAATGAGTTTAATAACTAGTAAATAAACGAACACGAATTGAGCAGGCATCTGAGACTGTACTGGAAATCATTCGCGAAGACCTTGAACCATATGACATTGAGAGCAAACAACTCAAGGGGCATTGTAAAGGATGGCGATGTTACACTAGAATAGAGGCAAAGGCACTAACGATAAAGTCGTTGTTAATGATATTGCGATTTATAAGCGACAATTAAGAAAGGGACCTAAGGTTTTCTATAATATAACATAAGATATGATAATCAAGGGAAAAATAAAGGAAGGAAGAGAGCATGACGAGATAAGTTACTATAGATAGACAAAAGAGTTTTTGTATTAATGACACCGAGCCTTGTCGTGGCTGGATAGGCAAAAACCACCGAACCTTCAAGGTCGGGTATGCTATGGATATGAATATGGACACGAATATGTATACAGATATGGATACATGTATATGTATAGATGTGTATGTACACGAATCACACAAGAATGAATATGTAACTTACAAGTATTTATACGTCGCCAATGAAACCAAGTGGGTACTTAAAAAGAGGAGTAAGAGGTAAACAAGGAGACTGTAGTCATGATACTCCGGGTCAGTTGAAGGAAAATATATGGTAAATTGAGTTGAAATATTGAGTTGGGATTATCACTAGGGATACATAGGATAATTACTTGGAATATGATATAAGTGCATGCTATATGCTTCCTATGGTAGCCCTGGGGTGTGACAACTTACGAATGCAATAAGATCACTGAATGAAGGGGGGCTTTTACCAAAACAAACATTACGCCTTGGAATTTTAATTTTTGTACCGTTATGGTCATAGCAAGTTTCCGACAGTTACCAAAGGGTTATGAAATTCTCAAAAATTATGAGGCCTTCAAGGAAGTCGACGATGGACACGTATGACAGGACACCTCGGATTAAGTTTATTTAGACTCTACAGATGTGGGTCAATGCCATTATCGTGGTCATAGGGAAGAAAGGAAAGCGGAAGGGATTTGTAAATCGTGTCGAACTTAATACCATTATTGAGCAAGAAAAAGGACTGATGATCCCGAGTATCAACGAGGATTATATCAGGAAAGCAACTCACTTATATCTATTGAAAGGATATTCGTGAGGAATCGGGAAGTATTGCACCCAAGAGTCATTACTAAGAAGAAAATCTCAATTTTAGCTATTCAAAGGGAATGATATAGATAGTGTGTGTTAGAGGATTAAAATGATGGCTCCTAAAGGAGGTTCAAGATGAAACGTTGTTGCCCTAGGTATGCAATGCAATATCTTACTTTTAATGTTTTTTGTTCGTGTATAGCCATATTTAGTGTTGTGGTATTGCAGCCCTGAGTGGCAGTGTTATTTTGGACCGTTGTGATAGGATGGTAGTGCTATATTATACGGAAAGCTCTGGAAATTTTTTCGTAGAATCCCCGATAGCTTAACATTCGAGGACGAATGCTTTTAGGGGGGGGGGGGAATGTTAAACCTCAGAAAAATTTTCCGTTCATGTACAGTAAATAGACTAGTGAAAGGCATGAAGTATACGATGTTTTTATACGTAAGAAATAGCACTTGATGATCCTAATTGAGATTTCAAAGGCATTCAAATGAAGAGAAGACAGTTTGCTAAGAAAGGCAAGGTATACGTTATGAATCGGAAAGGATTTATGAGTAATGAATTAATGATGACTTAGTGATGATTTGGAGAAAAGTTATAACATCTCTTAGATTGTTAACGAGGTGTTAAAAAAGTGTCAAGAAGGTTCCATAAGGATTGAAGAGCAAATGAACGACGGAGATCATTTCAGGGAGATGGGGTTATACGACCGAATTATACGGTCCGTATAACGTTATACGGTCCGCATAAGTGTCCGTATAACACCCAGAAGAGACGATGTTTTTCCTGGTGGTGAAACACGACCACTTTTACGGGTCTGTGCAATGTTATACGAACCGTGTAAGTGTCCGTGGAAGTCCAAGTATAAAGTGATGTTCCCATATCATTATTTTCATTTCCTACACTTCTCCATATCTCTCAAGGCTTCTAGAGTGTTCTAAATATTTCATCAACACTAAATCAAGACTAATCAAAGATCGACTTCTTCAAACCAAGAGAACCAAGTGCAAGAAACTCATTAAGGTTCATCTAAGGCAAGAAATCTCATTGGAAGTGAACTAGGGCTTTGACTCAAGTGAAATCTTTCCACTCAAGGCCCATTCCTACACTATCAAAGGTATGTTTTATGATGAATTCATGTTATTTAGAGTATTGAGGGGTTGAGAGACTTGGATTATAGAAGGAAATAGAAAATGGATTACAAGTATGAGAATAGTGACATTTTTGAGTAGTAGCTTAATATGAATCATGATACTTTGTATGTTACGAGTATAGTTATGTTATAAATTATATTAAGAACATGGGAGAAACATTATATGAGGATAAAGGTAAAGTTGTATTATGACCATGTTTATGGATGCCCTTGAAATGGAAGTAGGAGGAATAATGTATGGTTGATGAAGATTATTGAGAATGATATTATGGATATTGTTATTGACGTTTGTTAATTGATATGTAATATGAGAAAATTTATATAAACAAAGGAAATGCTGCCCAATTTTCTCTAGCATTAGTAAGTACATTCATATAATCAATTAGCTAATGTTAATGCGAATTCTCTTGAAGGTAGAAACGTGAGCATTAAAGGGGAACAATCAAGCGATGGAATTGTTAAACGAAAGAGGTATGTAAGTCTAATCCTCTCCTTCTAAGGCATGTCTCCTATGACATGAATCTTCTTATTTTCCGTGATCTTTCTAAATAACGGAAATTATGAGTCCATACCTATAAAGAGTTGTATACGCATATGATAAGAAAAGAGATACGTTACGAGCATGACAATACTGATGATGAATCTAAGTTTAAAAGTCCACATCTCAAGATATGACATTCCTACGAAGCTAATGATCCTTATATGATTCCTATGATATTATTTTCCCTACCTCTCCACAACTTTTCTTACATTCTGGGAACTATGAGTCAACGTTGATAAAGAGCTTCCTAAGAGATAAAGATGAGAAATATGCCATGAATATGATAATGATGATGATAAGTGTAAGTCTAGAGATTCTAAAGCAAGATATGATGTCCATGAAGTTAATGATCCTATTTACGATCCCTTGATGTTGTTCATGGTGTACACTCACGTTAAAATGTTAGCTCCTTCAAGGTGAGATATAACGAATATGATCACTCCATAATGTAATAGGGGTTCTCGACCTTATATCACCCCGATATTGTCATAGATTGTCTATAAGCTCTAATGCATGCCCTATGACAAATGCTCCAGAAGCATTACGAGTCTATGTCCATAGAGGATTTGATATGAGATAAAGGTAAGAGATGTGCCATAAATACGATAATGGTAACGATGAGCCTAAGTTTAGAGATTATAAGCCTATCATACGATATTTTTTATTTTATGAAGTTCATGTTACGAATATGATATAATTTTCTTAGATTGTCTTTAAATTCTAATGCATGCTCTATGAAAAGTTCATTATAAGTTATGAGATATATGTGATGATATGATTCCACTGTGCCTAAATGGTCGGACATGTGACCGCAAAGGTGGGCTGCTTGAGATTCCACTGTTCCTAAATGGCCGGACATGTCACCACAAAAGTGGGCTGCTTGAGATTCCACCGTGCCTAAATGGCTGGACATGTCACCGCTAAGGCTTGCTGCTTATGATTCCACCGTGCCTAGAAGGCCGGACATGATCACCACTAGCGGGCGGCATATGATGGTTACCCCGACGCGTGTTAACGATGATGGTATATATATACGATATGGTGATATGTGTGCTATGACGATATATGTACTACAATTATATATGTTAGATTTATGAGAAGCATCTACTCTTAAAGGTTAAGCCGGTTATGTCTTCGTCTTATGTCTTATGATTTCTCTATTATATTCATTTCATTCATGCCTTACATGCTCAGTATAATGTTTGTACTGACGTCCGTTTTATTTAGACGCTGTGTTCATGCCCACAGGTAAACAGGGAGGAGATCCAGTCTCATAGGAGCTGTTAGCAGGCCTTGAGAGCACTCAATTATTCCGGAGGTGCCATTGCTTATTGTTTTGTGTATATGTATTTTGGGCATGGCGGGATACTATCCCATTCATATGTCTATTACTCTAGTAGAGACTCGTAGATACATATGTGTGGGTAGTATGGTCTCACGATTTCCCATGTGTAACTATATATATTATTTTGATAGCCGAAGGGCTTATGTATATAAAATTAATTATGTTTCAAATGAAGAATGACTTTCCTAGGTTATGAGCATAAGAACTACGATTGTACGCGGAATGAGTAATAGAATGAGTGGTGCTCGGTGTTTAGTTCCGGGTACCCATCATGGCCCTAGCCTGGTCGTGACATTATCAATTAGGTAAATGAGTATTAAGGGCTTGGGGAGGGTTTCCTATAACGAAAACCCTAGCCGCCGTGGGGCCACCTTTTCTTTCATGTCATCATCTCGCTATTGTTGGCGAAGATATAGAGCTGATAGGCCTTTTACAGGCTTGGTTGGGTCGATTTGAGGCAAAGCATTAATTGCCTCCTCCGATTTTCACCTATCTCGACCCAAATGAGGTGTTATCTCATTTTTATTATCATGTCTTTCTCTATTTTGTGAACGTTGAATGTTGATTCTCTACAAATCTTTAATTGCTTTTGGTTGTTTAGGATTTTGAACCTTAGATTGCTACTTTTTCACAAGGAACCTAGGAGATCGACCTTTTGAGGGGAAAATCTGATTCTCCATTCATTTTTGACATCTAATCTTAACCCTCCTTCATAGATGTGAGGAGGAAACCCCTAAAAGGGGAGTTATCCTACATTGCGTAGGAGTGGGTTTTGAGGTTTTGGGATTTTATATTTAAAGGACCCTATTTCTTTGTTGTAGAACAGGTTTTAAGGATATTCTGATTAAAAAAAGGATATAATCATCAGACTCCAAATACTTTAAGATTTCTTTCAAAAAATTGCTTGAAGTCCTTAAAAGAATTTTCTGACTCAAATAAAGAATTTTAAAAGAAAAAAGGGAAATACTTCTCTTTGTTCTTGTTTTGCTGAGCTCTGTGGCTTGCGTTTGGGGTTTGGAGGAGTAAATCTTGAAGTTTGAATCTCGATTAGTGGCTTCACTAGTAAAAGGTAAACTTCTCTTCCATTTAGCTTGCTTGTGAGTATGAAGCTGTCAGTATAATTATCCTTTAATGTAGTTTAGGCTTATCATGTTTAGGTTAATTTATTTCTCTTGTTTACATATTCAGTCATGTGCTTAACTTTTGTTTGGTTTCTAGCTAAATAAGATTAACTTAGGTTCACTCAGTTTTGGTTGACTAATTTAGGTAATATTGGAAGCTAGGTGAAACTGTCTTAACCTTTAAACTCTGTCAGCTTTCAATGCTGAGGTCTGTTGCTTGCTAGCTGCTTAAATAAAAGGGAGACAAGTTTAACTAATTCATATAGGATGAGTTGAAGTTTATTTGATAGTTTAAAGCTAGTCACCTAGAGTAGAGTTAGATTAGTAGTTTATTGATGTTATGATTTGTATAATAAGTCTTATATAATGAGTTTGCAATAATAATGTCCACCTTTTTTTCCTGAAAGGGTGTCCAATCCAGTAAATTAGTCTAATGAGAATTCATGTTTGAATTGCTTTTGGAGCCTGGCAATGTTTGTGTGCGGGTAGTATGAGACCTTGCCTCAGAAATTTGTAAATGTGCTAGATGATTGTGATGAACTATGATTGGATATGGCTCTGTGTAGTGAATTAATTGTTTGAGTGTTGTGTAACTTCTATGGCCACTATGTCTGTTTGTTGTCTCATATTTAGAAAACAAGAGAAAAGCTTGTGTTGTATAAGATATGCTTTTGACTCTAATTAATTTACCTAGCCTTCATTTGAATCATGTTTTATTTAAAAGAGAGGAAGGGAAAAATGAATGTGTGTTGAATGAATATGGGATGTAGATTTGTTTCTTTGCTAAATAAGTTCACATGTATTGCAACTTGACCTCCACCCTGTTAAGTGTATTAGTTGTAAGAAGTTCACTTTGATCCTGTCTTGATCCAGTTTGCTTCTGTGTGATTTCAATTGTTTGTACTATATATCTTGATGACTTTTTCTGTTAAAAAAAAAAGAATGAGAATTGTTGTACTAAAATAGCTTTGGTTGTCCTAAAAATAGTAGCTATAAAAGAGGATGTAAGCTTTCTTTTTTCTAAAGAGAATGTGGGATGAATACTGCTCAGTCATATGGGATCAAGTGGCTGCCTTTGAAATTCTATGATTTGCAGCTGAACACTGTGTATACTTATGAATATAAACCCAGACTTGTTCTTCTTTTTGTTGTTGATCTCCACATAAGGAATTTTACTTGTTTGTTTTTGCTGTTCATCTTGTTGTATGAAGTCTGAGTCTTCATCTGTCTCTTTTCTTCCTTCCTTTACATCTTTTAGATTCAGTTGGGCTGTTGGTATGAACTTAGCTTTAGGACCTTATCAGCCTAATTAATTGTGATTGTAAACTTACCTTTCCCTGGTATATCTGTGTATGCAAACATTCCTTCTCTTTTATATCACTAAGTTTAGCACATAAATAGAGAGGCAAATTTGCACTTGGAGATTAAGCTTAAGCTTTCCCTGATGTATATCATGCTTGGGATTCATGAAATCTCTTGGATCTTATGTGGCATTAGGATTGAGAAAGTGAAAGTTTTCCTTTTGGTGCTATTTTAGCATCTCTATAGCTGTGTATATCTGTGGTATATCCAGTGGGAAAAAAATGTAAACCTACTCTATGGACAAAACATCTTGTGAGCTGTTATGTGCTATTTGCACACTTGGGTTTTGTTTTTCTTTTCTGTGTTCATGTGGGCTTAGTAATATCAGGCCCATAACTTTGAATGCTGAATTTGTTCTTTTTTTTTTTTTACCTCAGTTCATAAGGATTAATATGTGTTTTCCTATCTAAATTTTCTTTCAAACATGGTGAATGTTTTTTTTTGGACAATTTGGCACGCTATGTATTCCTTCACTTAAAAACATTTTAGATGCTTTCTAATTTGCATCCCCCTCTCTCTTTGCTTGCATGAAAATCCCACTGTTTGGGGGTACTCCTACTGCATAAATTCGTTAGGCCGAAGGCCCAATATCCACTTTGATCGAGTCCGTGGGATATGAATAAAAGGGAAGCTGATATGTTTTGAAGGCCCAGCCAACGGGTGAAATGGGCACTGATGGGCTTGGTTAGGCTCATCGGTTAAAAATTCACTTTCCTCCCTTCTCCATTTTTATGTTTGCCATTTATATTCTGTATGTGTACCGAATATGTGAATAGTGGAACCCTTGTACATGCTATAACATAGGGAGAACAACTAGTATCGTTAAAAACCCGCCAAAATTTTTTTTAAACTCAGTTAACGGTTAATTTTGCATAAAACTAGGTCTTGGTTTGATGGTGAGTTTCTCAAACTTGTTAATAATATGGCTAATTGCAAAAGAAAAATAAGGATATGGCTTAAGTATAAAAAATGGAGCAATGTGTAGCATCTTTCCTTAAAGCTGGTCAAAAATAAAAATGAATTTCCAAGCTATCATTCGTGATTTGGGAAAAGGACCAACTGCCTAATATTTTGGAACTGGTTAAAACCAGTATTTTACAGAGACTCAAAGACCATTTTGAATTTTGGCTCGATCTGTTTGCATTCGTGAAAAGTGGAAACGAGTTTTGGACTTGGTGAAAATTTGATGAGATTTGACTAGTTTGGGCTCGACAACCCCCTTAAAAAAATGACCAAAAATGATGACAAAACTATTTGAACCAAAATTGAGGACTTTGAGTTTGGAATATAAGTTGACTTATGGGCTTAAATGATAAAATTGGGCTTTAAAAAGTTTGTATTTCTATATATATAACCAAATCGGAGATATACTCCATATTTTTTATATATATGTATAAATCCGTAAGTACTAAACCCATTTCGTTAGGGATAGAATAGTAGTCACTCTCCTCTAAGAAATCCCGAGTGTGTCCTAGTCCGGCAACGGAGTGAGTTGAATACTTGCATGGGATTTTGAAAACCAAAACCCCCTCTCATAAGGGGAATTTTTGCAATTTTTTTCTTGGAACCATGTTATGATATGAGAAAGAATGACATTTTGCAAATAAATACATTAATCACATATTGAAGCTCGTAGGTCAACCGTATTCTACGGATCCTTAATACTAGGGTGCTTAAAACATTCCCTAGGGGATCAGCAGAACCCTTACCTGGAACTCTGATCCAAAAGATATTTTTTCTCTTATTTTAAAAAGTCTTTTAACTCGGTTTTTCCTAATTTTCCTTAATAAATTACGTGGCGACTCTAAAAAACATAAAATCCAATTTAGAATGCCAACAACCTCATAGCAAGTTTTATGCCTAACCCGCGTAAAAAGCAAACCGTAATAGATGGCGATTCTGCTGGGGATTTTTCTAGGTTATAACCATAAAGGTTCCAATATAATGTGATTTTGATTATATTTATTTGCCTATATGTTTAATTTCTGCAATTTTTGAACTGTCATTCATATCATATCATAAATTCCACCACTCCTAGCAAAAAACATGGTTTCAAAGGAGACACGTGGGATCACGGTCTAGCCTTCAGTAAAAAAAATTAAAACACCATTTCTTTGGAACACGTTGAACATTAAGTTGGTGTGCGGTCACCCAATGGCCGACAACGGTTCATCCCGATTAGTCCGCTCGGGTCCAAGGTCAATTCAAAAAAACCCACTCTTGCATAAGCCTAAGATAGAGCTAAGCCAAATCCAAATGCGAAGTAGACTGGGTAGTTTGAATATTTTAGACATATTCAAACCCGATAAGGAGACTACCTTATGTTAAGTACGGTCTACGATCCGAAAAACACTGCATATCATATTATGTGCCATTTTGAAACGTTAAATATGCTTATGAATTAAACCATTGCCTAGTTGGGGAGGGGGGGGGGGTTAACATTGGGTTTTGTTTTGTAGATGTCAATCAATTAGAACTTCGATATGGTATTTACTACTCCAAAGTTTCTGGGGATTTGGTGGGGCCAAATATCCCCGGAAGAAAAAAGAGAAATCTCATGTCATTTAGGCAATTTGACATCCATTATGATTATAACCAGTTGTAATGATTTGATAGAAGTAATTACCGGATTCTGGGACAGAGATCGGATTGTTTTCAGATTTGAGAACGACATCGAAATGACTCTAACATTGGAAGAGTTTAGGGACTTGTTAACCAGCATGGGCTCCGGGGTGAAAAGAAGAAAGAAACCCGATAAAAATGCTTTGATCCCAGAAAAACCTACCTACTCCCAAATTTGTAGGATGCTTTCCCTAAATTACGCCATTTGGGTCAATGGCCCCACCATACCCTTTAGCGAGTTATACAGAAGGTTTGGAAGCCCGGATGGATTTGTAGAGCATCCCAGAAAACATAAAACTTATGCCGACTGGACGGCTACCAAGCCTTTGGCCTTCGCCATTTGATTTTTGAGAACTATGGTTTTTCCCAAAGATTGGTCCTTAGCCATTGATACCCGAGTCATTTCAATCACTCATGCCATCTTTTATGGCATAACCCAAAAAGAAGAAACCAAATACTTTGACATAACTCCAATCATACAAGCCGATTTTTATTGAGCCTTGAGTCTCTACCGTAATCATTACAAATATTTCCAAGGTTGTAATTTATCCCTACAATGCTGGATTCTCAAACATATGGTCAAGGTTAGAGGTGAACAACACTTGAGTAGGACGGCTAAAAGGGGCAGTCTTCAAGATTTCCGCCTGAACTTCAGAGAACGAAACAGACAATGTTGGACATTCACCTTATCCAGATTGAAGGAAGAAAGCATTCAATGGATGTTCCACGATTTCATATCCACTGAAGTTGTGGTAAATGGAAGAAAGAGTCCATTTTTGCCACTTATGGGAATACGAGGGATTCACCCTTATGCTTCGTTCTGAGACAATTTTGTGGAGTCTAAGTCATACCCCAGATCGGAGGCATGGGAGATTTCATCATCGACTACAACATTGATAGGCCACCAAGGGCATTGGATTGTGTCCGAAAATGGAAGGGTCGCATGATTTGGGGTCTTGACACTTTAGTCAAAGATAGGTTTCGTCCGAGTTGTGTTATAGTATATAAATATTGGTTGAGGGCTGACTTGCAAGGCAAACTTCCTCCTAGGCCTATTCTCTATAGTTGTGTCCAAGACAAGGATTTTCAAGCCGAGATCCAAGCCCGTTTGATTCAAAGGAGAGCTGACGACAGGGATGCTAAATATTTAGAGAAAATTGAGCATGATAAGGCCATCATAGAGAGTCTGAGGCATGAGTTGCCAACGATTGTTTTGTTGAGCTATATGACCAAATGAAAAAGATTCTAAACGATGTCGCTCAACTGATCTTCACATAGAAAAAGTTTCTTATGGAGGCAACTTTGACGTCGGCCTATCTTCACATCAAAACTACCCTTCGGAAAGAAAAGAAAGCCAAGACTGATAGAGATCGTGCTTCATCATCCACTACCGGAGGAATTTTTGCTGATTTATTTTATGTGCTGTCTTTACTTTATTTTTTTGTACCCCTGTCGAGAAGAATATTATTATGGGGCAATGGTTTGATTCAACTAGCACATTTATGTTTCAAATGCTTAGTTATGTTTAAGAATGTGCGTAGTGTAATCTTATGCTTTCCACTCACCCAAAGAAAAACAACGAACAAAAATACCTGCAGTACGCCTAACGATTTTCTCAGAATTTGAAGATGAACAAAAAGACTACGCCCCTGCTCGAGATCATGAAAGAGAATGAGGTTTCGCTCCGATGAAAGATACAAGATCTCTAAAAACAAATCCTGATACTAAAGTCCGAGATCAAGGAGGCAGATGAATTGTTGGATTCAACGGAAAGCTCGCCCGAAAAACCTGTCGAAGCCCAAGGAGAAAATGCCTTGACAAGGGAAAAAGGAATTCTTCCCGAGTACATATCGATAATGGAAGAGTCTGAGGAAGAAGAAATAGAGTCGGACCCACAGGAGCCCACATGGCCATCAAGGGGCTGCCTCTGCTGCGCCTTCAAGAATAAAAAGAAAGAAACCTCTACTGCACCGCCAAGCCCTAAAGAGGAAGGAGTTTCTGCTGCGTTATCAAGTCCTAAGGAGGAGACCATAGAGAAAATGGAATATGCTCGACCAGCTTCACCCGAATGGTGGGCTATTACGGTCAAAGCATTAGATTGTCCCTACCGAATCTTGCCTTAGCTGGTTATGAATGAGGACATGGTGATCAAATTCCGAAGCAAAGGAATAGTCAGTGTCTACTTCTATAGGTTGCCACCTTGCCATCCGATCTTCGTACATAAGAGATGCCCTTATCACCAGGATCAGGCAGGGCATACCCTCAATGAATGTTTAACCTTTAAAAGATAACTCATCAGACTGATAGATCAGAAAAGTATTACCAAGATATGGGGCCCACATTCACTATTGGTTCATGACAACATCATTCCAATTGAGGGGATTACTCGGAACACCCGTATTTGGCGTTACGACTTCACGGTATTCAGAGACTCTTATACATGCCAGCATCTTCTCGAAATTGGTTAGTATTGGGAAGATTCGCCCTATCAGAACTAGAAAGGCTCAAACTGAAGGAGTCAGCGACGTAAAATGTGTCTATACCATTCTGGAGCTTTGAGGCATAATATAGAAGAATACGATGTGTTCAAATTTGAGTTAGAAATATGGTCCACAGGGGCGCCGTTTGGTTGGTGCTCCTGTCCTAGAGCCTTAGGGCCAGGAAAGGTTGGACGGACAAAAAATCTTTATTGACCTCAAAAGAAAGGTTGCTTTTTGGGTAGTTTTAGGGGATCCTATTTTTTGTATTTATCATGGATTTTTCCCTCCCTCCCTCCCTCCCCCCCCCCCTCCCCCCCCCCCCCCTCCCCCCCTAAAATTTTATGTCAACGGAACTGTGCCGACCTGATGTCCTGAGGAGGGATACACAAGAAACCTCTATCAGGACTGGTCACAGATAGGTTTGAGATTATTTGATGTAGACCAAATTACGAAAGAGCCTGACTTCCCGTGGAGGAATACATAGGCAGTCTACGTAAGACTCGGTCTATATATATTATAAATAGTATATCCCTCTCACTCAAATGAAGCCGAAGTATCAAAACTCGATATGAAAGATCAATTGAGCAATTGGATCAAACATATGATCCTTTTTATTCTAACTGTTTTAAACTGCCATTTATATATGATATCTTCGGATGAAACTAACTTTGTTTGCCTTTGAGTTATTCTTTTCTTATAGAAAGAGAATTTGATTCGTGTTCATACTGGCATACTTTGCAAGGTCTAAAGTTGCAATAGTATACTTATCCCTGCAAGACAACGGCAAAGAGAAAATGACTGGTACTTCGGAGAACGAAACTACCCTAGTGATATCACTCTCAGAGAATCGCCTCTACGAGAGCTGCCAGAGTCATCGCCTACTGAAGAAGTCATGAAAATGATGTTTGAAAACATCTTCAAGAAGAAGTAGCACGAAACAAAGTTGTTAATGCTGCCCGAGAGGCCTCTGCTGAGAAAAGAAGGTCTCTACCATTTTTTTCCATCTCTGAATTCACCATTACCAGATCATTTCTCCACTAGGTCCGTTCTGACCACCGTAACATTTACCCCGATTGAAGGACACATTAGTGCCTCAAGCCATATCCCACCACCACTTAACCCTAACCAAATGCCAGGACCGCCCACTCTATCCCTTCTTACCTAGCATCATAGAATACCCGCCCTAGCATCACTATACAACTAAGCATCACCGCACTGCCAACTGATAACAGCACATCGAGTACTCAAATTTGTCTTGCTGTTTCTTTCCACATGCCTGTCACACCAGGTGCCTTCTTTCCCAATCAAGAAATTGACCACTATGAAGAGATGGAAAAGGCTTGGAATGCCGAACAGGAAAAATAAGAGGAATGGCTTGAGTGGAAGATGACCGCAATGTTGGAACGATCTATGAGGACTACTCTTATTGGCATAGGTATGAGCTATGATGATTTGTTTATGCATCCCAATTTGGATTATATCTAAAAGTTTCAAAGTACCCCAATTCGAATTGTTTAATAGGACAGGCAATCCTAAAGCACACCCGAGCCTACTGCAATCAATTGGTTGATGTCTGAGACAATCAACCAATCATCGTGAGTTTGTTCAGTCAGAGTTTGACTGGAGATGTCTCGGAATAGTTCAGGGCGCATGATATATGCCATTGGGTCATATAAGAAGACATGGTTGTGGCTTTCAAGGAAATATTCCATTTTAATATGGAGAAAGTGCAGGATAGATACTATTTGGAGAAAGTAAAATCGAAGTACACCGAGTTTTTCGCGAATACAGAAGCAGGTGGAGAACAGAGGCCGCCTGAGTAAAACCTCCTATGGTCGAAGAAGAATTTGTGTTGATTTTTATCCGTTCACAAGAAACAGACTTCTACGATAAACTGCTTTCAATGGAAGGGAGACCCTTCTCTGAAATGGTCAAGCTGGGCGAGGCCATAGTGGACGGTCTCAAAACTGGCCTAATCATAAGCATAACTGGGAAATCCGCTGGTTCAAGCTCAACCGAGTTCATGCGCAAAATGAAATAAGACATGGCTAGCATATCCCATACCCCTAAGCCCAAAAGAAAGAAAGATTTCCTGATGGAAGCACATGCTTCACCTCTTCCAAACACCTACGTACCCACTTCTTACAACATGGTGCCCGTACATTATGCGAAACTAACTTTCCAATCACCACCCAAAACTAGCAAGCTTCACAAAATGCCTTCGAATCACCCCCACCAAATTACCAAGCTCTATAGCCAAATTATCAGACTCCCCCACCTATTTATCGTAGCCCACAAAATAACCAACCCAATACCTACCAAAATCAACCCCTACCAAATGTCTATAATGTGCCATATCCTAATTTTAAGAAGAAACCCCCTCGAGTATTCACTTCAGTGATGGAATCTTGGACCGATTTGTTCAAAAGGTTAAGTGTGGCTTGAATGATTCAAGTGCTTCCGCCAAAGGACGTCGATTTAAAGAATAGGTTTTACCGAGCTGACTAAACGTTTGCCTATCACTCCAATTGCACAGAACACAGTACTGAGGATTGCATTAATCTCAAGTACAAGATACATGATCAGATTGACCGGTAAGAAATTGTACTCCAAACGGCCCTTCTAAATGTGAACACCAATCTTTGCCACACTATGGTAGCAATGTGATTCACATAATCGAGAAAGAAGATGACTGGGTCATAGGAAGGCCCACAATCCATGATTCTTGAAAGAACTTTAATGCACAGTAGCATCATTATCCCTGCAGGAATGCCCGCAATCCAAGGTGTCAATCCCTACACCAGTGATGCACACATTGCTCAGGTAACTCCTACACCACCTCAAAAAGAGTTTGTAGTCCAAGTTGCCGCCGTACATGGTATCATAAGATCATGGATATGTTATACTCCTGAAGACCAAGCCCAAAGGGAAACTCCAAGAGAGAGTAATCAGAACAAGACTATCACTGAAGCTAAAACCAAAGACTTTTGGCGCCAAATGCAGCCGAAGGAATACTCCATTGTGGAGCATTTAAAACAGACGCCAGCCTAAATATCGATGCTAGCATTGTTGCAAAGTTCACCATAACACCACTTGGCTCTAATGAAGGTGTTGGAGGAAGTTCATGTCCCAGCTAGAACAAACAGTGAGAACTTAGCCGAAATGGTCACCAATGTTATAGAGGAACATCAAATTGCCTTTACAGAGAAAGAATTGCCCAATAAAGGCATAAATCACAACAAAGCATTGCACATTACTATCATGTGTCGCAGCAAAGTGGTACCCTGGGTGTCGATTGACAATGGGCTAAGACTTAACATTTGCCCCATATCCACCTTAACTCAGCTAGGGTATGACCTTAGGAAGGTTCATCAAAGCCACACTAACATAAAAACATTTGACGGAGGATGTTGTGATACCACTGGAGTAGTTGATTTTGATGTCCAACTAGGACGTGCTGAGTTCACTACTGAATTCCAAGTCATGGAAATACCGGCCAATTACAATTTGCTTTTGGGTAGACCATGGATCCATATGGCAAGGGCAGTACCATTCTCGCTCCATCAATCTGTAAAATTTATCTAGGAAAGAGAAGAAGTAGTGATCCACGGAGATGTCAGCATGCACAATTATCCGGACAATTTTGTACCTGTCATTGAAGCCACACCTAAATGAACGGATTTCCATGTCGTGGAGTTAAGAGCGACCCACAAGATAGACTCCGTGGAAACTCCCATGCTGACGGTTTATAAAATGATTACTTCAACCATGCTTCTAAACGGGTTTGAACCCAGAAAAGGTTTAGGGAAGAATCTGCAAGACATCACTGAGCCTATCCCTATCCTTCAAGATAATTTTCGCTTCGGGCTTGGCTAGATCCCAACA
Organism: Lycium barbarum; assembly: GCF_019175385.1. Classification (NCBI taxonomy): domain Eukaryota; kingdom Viridiplantae; phylum Streptophyta; class Magnoliopsida; order Solanales; family Solanaceae; genus Lycium; species Lycium barbarum. The sequence continues at coordinate 95,389,963 of NC_083342.1, forward strand.
GAGGAAGAGATACCTACCAAGAAGAGACAAGAGGTTGCAGATATCTGCAAACCCATTCCAAGTCTATACCAGTCATTTCCTCACAATATGCCTATGCCTGAGGATGCTAACATTGAAGAAGGGATAAGGATATTATTCCAAGAGGACTATTACTCCGTGATTCTGGAAGAATGTGCTGAAACACACAGCATCAGAGAGGCAGAATTGGGCGAGCAGCTGTCCAACTGGACTTCTACCTTGCTACTGGCTCTTCATAATAAAAATAATAAAGCAACCTTAAATGTCATGACATGCTGTGAAACAAATAAGTCAGACAGCGTAGATGAAGAAGAATATGAGGAATGCAATGAGACCACAATGCTACCCGAGGGTCTCATGGAGGAAGCAGAAAAATTAGAGAATGAGAAAAAGCCAAACTTGGACGAAACAGAAGCCATAAATCTAGTTGATGAAGAGGAAGTCAAAGAGACGACGATAAGTGCACATCTAGATACCCCTCTCAAAGAGGAATTAATAAGTTTGCTATGGGAATACGTGGACGCCTTCGCATGGTCATACGCCAACATGCCAAGGCTAAGTACTAGCATAGTGTCTCATAGGCTGCCCATTAATTAGGGATTGGCCCAATAAAGCAAAAAACTCGACAATTCAAATCAAATCTTAACTTCCAAATCAAAGACGAGGTGGAGAAACAGATTAAGTCAGGAGTGGTGGAATGACATCACACCCTACATGGTTTGCCAATATAGTTTTGGTGCCCAAAAAAGATGGTAAAATAAGAGTCTGTGTGGATTATCGAGATCTTAATAACACTAGCCCAAAGGATAATTTTCCACTTCCGAACATCCATATACATATAGATAATTGTGCCAAGCACGAGTTACAATCATTTGTAGATTATTTTGCCAGCTACTACCAGATCTTAATGGATAGAGAGGATGACGAGAAGACAGCTTTCATCACCCCATGGGGAGTGTACCACTACCAGGTAATGCCTTTCGGCCTCAAAAACACCGGCACAATGTACATGAGAGCAATGACTACTATTTTCCATGAGATGATACATAGAGAGATTGAAGTCTATGTGGAAAATGTAATCATCAAGTCAAGGGAAAGTTCGGAGCATACCACACATTTAAGGAAATTATTTGATATACTTTGGAAGTTCAATTTGAAATTAAACCCGGCCAAATATGCGTTCGGGATACCAGCTGGAAAGTTACTGGGGTTCATATTCAGCCGAAGAGGCATAAAGCTAGACCCAACAAAAATCAAAGCAATCCAAGAGTTGCCTCCTCCTCAAACTAAGAAAGATGTCATAAGTTTCCTAGGACGAATAAATTACATTGGGCGGTATCCACCATCATTGTGGAGCCCATTCTTAAGCTTTTGAAAAAGGCTACTCCTATAAAAAATAAAGAAAAATGCCAAGAGGCATTCGACACTACCAAGAGATACTTGTCCAACCCTCTAGTCTTGGTACCACCAAGGCCTGAAAGTCCTTTACTGTTGTACTTATTAGTTGCTGTGTGTTAGGACAACATGATGACGAAGGGAAAAAGAGGTGTACCATTTAATATTTGAGCAAAAAGTTCACAGCTCGCGAGGCCAGATACACGCTAGTGGAAAAAACTCTTTGTGCTCTAACTTGGGTAGCTTAGAAATTGAGGCATTATTTGTCTTCATATACCACCCACCTCATATCCAAGATGGATCCTTTGAGGTACATATTCCGTCAATCCATGCCCATCGGGAAATTGGTCAAATGGCAGATGCTGTTGAGTGAATTCGACATTGTATACATAGCTTAGAAAGCCGTCAAAGGGCAAGCCTTTCCTGACTTACTAGCCGCAAGCCTTGGCTAACTTACTAGCCACAATCCTAGTGGATGAAGAGCTTGAATCGCTTCGAACTCATTCCCCAGACAAAGGGGTGTTGGCTATAGAAGAAGGAGAAGCAAAATCCTATACTGGCTGGAAATTGTTCTTTGACGGAACAGTGAATTACCAAGGTTCCGGAATCAGAGCGGTGTTGATAAATGGGCAACACTACCCCATGGTTGTTAAGCTAAATTTCCACTGTACCAACAACATGCTTGAATACAAAACCTGCATATTAGGCCTCAGAGAGGCGCTAGATATGGACATCAATGAATTATTAGTCATTGGCGATTCCGACTTGCTGTTTCACCAAGTACAAGGCGAGTAGGTCACTAAGAAATGAAAAGATCTAACCATATGTGAACTTGGCACAGAGATTGTGCAAAAAGTTCAGAAAAATTAAGTTTTGGCATATGCCGAGGGCTTAGAATGAATTTGCTGATGCACTAGCCACAATAGCATCAATGATCCAGCATCCTAAAAACAGTCACATTTACCCGCTAAGGATAAGTCTAAAAGAAGAGCATGCCTACTTTTTCTATGTGGAAGCTGAGCCAGATGGCAAGACATGGTACAGTGATATCAAAATGTATTTGGAAGGGCGGGAATACCCCGAAGGCATTACAAATGGACAAAAGAAGACCATCCGAAGAATGGCAAATAGTTTCTTGCTAAATAAAGAAGTGCTATACAAACAGACACCGGAGTTGGGTCTTCTTAGATGTGTAGATGCCGGCGAAGCCACCAAATTTCTAGAAGAAATACATGCGGAAACATGTAGACCCCAGATGAATAGATTTGTGCTAGCAAGGAAGATTCTACGAGCCGGATACTATTGGATGACCATGGAGAGTAACTACTGCAAATATGTGGAAAAGTGCCATCAATGCTAGATCCACGGTGATCTAATCAAAGTCCCTCCAAGTGAGCTTAATACTATGAGCTCACCATGGCCTTTCGTCGCCTGGAGCATGGATGTTATTGGACCGGTTGAACCCGCAGCCTCGAATAGCCACCAGTTCATCTTGGTTGCCATTGACTATTTTACCAAGTGGGTGGAAGCAACATCTCACAAATTAGTAACAAAGAAAGTTGTGGCAGACTTTGTGAGGAACCACATCATATGCAGATTCGGTATGGTCAAGTCCATCATAATCGGCAACGAAGAAAATTTGAATAGCCACCTGATGAAGGATATTTGTGATCAATTCAAGATCAGCTATTGAAATTCCAGCTTAGTGAGAGCAAATGAACGGAGCCGTAGAAGGAGCCAATAAGAATATTAAGATGACATTGAGGAAAATGACTGACAATCATAAGGGTTCGCATAAGCAGTTGCCTTATGATTTACTTGGATACCATACTATGGCCAGAAATTCAACAAGAGAAACTCCATACTTGTTGGTTTACGAAACCGAAACGGTCATGCCCGCCGTGTAGCATCCCCTTTGGGAGGATGCCACTTACAAAACAAAAGAAAATTTCACGCTTAAAACATTTAGAAGAAATTTATATCAAAAGATGTTCACAATAATTTATTGGCGGAAATAGGCCTATGCGAAAAAGGTTTAAAAAGTGCGACGTTTTCTTTCTTAAAAAATTCGTAGCATCCCTTGAAGAAATACAATATCAGAGCATCAATTTAATATGGTAGCACCATTCTTGAAAAAGAATCAAAATGTAGAATCAACTTCCTAATGAAATTATATTTCCATTTAGCACCATTGCAGGTTCATATTACACACGAATTTCGAACGTGTGATTATCAAAAGAAGACTTGTCTCCTCCTTGGTGCATAATGAAAAGATAAAATGTAAATTTAGTACATACCATTACTTGGGTTGAAAGCGCACCCTAAAATAGCAAAACAAGTTACCAATTTCAAGTTACAAGCATATGGTATTGTGTCTAACAACCTTCAAAATTTACATACATAAGTGTAACATATGGATCATGTACAAGTCTCCAAAATTTTACAAGACCTAGATGCATATGCAAATGTGATCTTCACTAAAGCTCCCAAGAAGTCTATTCCAAATGTCCATCTTCAAATCTCTTCTCATACATTACCTATGATAGAGTACAACCATCGCTAAACATAAGGCTTAGTGGTGTATAAACTTTGGGCTTGGAGATATTATATTCTCCAATTCCCTTAGGTCATAAGAGCTCAATGAGGTAAAAATAAATCATGTAAACAAGTATATCAAGAGTATCATATATCAAACCTTGAATAGTTTCAAATATCGATATCAAGATTCGAAGGCTCAAGTATCAAGAAAGCATATAATTCGGTTCAAGAGAGTTTGTCAAACAACAAATTTTGCCCAATATGCACGTCATGACATCACACCAAGCACAATAAATATCAAGATGGACCGAAGCCCCAAATCAAGTAGGGCCGAAACCCAATAATCAAGAGAATCAAGAACCATATTAAGGATGGCTTTCAAGTTCGTACTTAACATGGAGAAGTTCCATAACTATGATGAACCACAAATCCAAAGTCAAGATTACAAAAGATTCGAGTCAAGAGGCATGCTGATATTAGTGACAAAGTCATAGCCACAAGAAGGACAAAGTCCCAACAAGAAAAGCAAAATGATCAAGCAATTCATACAAGTGGGCGATTTAGCGAATGTCTTGCAATATTTGAGATAATAACCACACCATGATATAAAGTGAAGACAAAGGAGACAACATATCATATTACTTCAAAAGAATCCAGCAAATAAAGATAGTTCAAGTTTCGGTTTATACACAACCCTTGGCATTTTACCACACAACAAGATTTACCGCAACCTGAGGAGTTCAAATCGTCAACGCCATAGACCAACCAAAGTCCACTTTGTCAAACAATTCCTCTTAGCTTGTACGAGATTATATATACCTTTAATACACAATCAAATATCTATTTAAGTTCAATGGTTTCAGCACATGTAAACTAAACATGATATTGGTGAAAATCATCCTAAACTATCAAAATAGGAATTTTTGACAGTACTACTGTCTTGTATTGTGGCTCAGTTTCAAAGGGGTAAATGAAAAAAAATAGACTTTGTGTCATTAATGAAATTTGTAGATATATGTCTTGGGGTTTTAGAGGAATTTAAGTCATAGCAGTTTTGATCTACAGGATATGCTCAAAATACTAACTGAGTACAGGCAGGGTTTTGCAAAACAGAAATCTGGGCAGTACCTACCCTATATTTCATCACCCCTTTTCGAGTAAGTATAAGCAAAAATAGGCTTTGGAGCCTGAGCGAAAGATGTAGGTGTTATATCCCACATTTTGTACATTCGGATAATTCAAGACAATTGCAAGAAGTTAAGGACAAGGATATATTTTGATCTTGTTTAATACACAAGTTGTTTATAAAAAATTTTGAACTGAAAATATTAAGAAAGGCTAGGGGTAAAAAGGAAAATTCACAAGGTGGCTCATGGAAACATTAAGGAAAGTTTGGGGTTAAGAGTGATTTATGGAAACTTGAAATTCTTGAACTAATAGGCCAAGTGGGCCGTGTAAATGGAGTGGGCTTAGGCCCACATGGAAGCTTAATAAATAAGAGAAAAGATGACTAATTCATCATTTTTATCATCTTCACTTAGAAATTTCAAGAAGCTTGGAGAAAACAAAAGGGAGGCTATTCGGCGAAGGGCCTAGCCGAGCAAGACCTTGGGAAAAAATGAATCAAAAATTATTTTCTTCTAGCTAAACAACCAATTGGAAGGTCCCTAGCAAAGTGAAGTAGACATTGGAGCAAGTAAAACATCTATTCTTGCAAGCTACAAATCCTAGCCAAGTGAGAAGTTAGGGGAAAAAGGTAAGGTTTAATCCTCTTTTCATGTGTTATGGATGGTTTGTACATGTTGTAGTATGGAGAAATGGATGGAATTTATGAAAATATGGATGTTGTGTTGTGGCCGTGCATGTCTAGGTGTTGTGTAGAAGTGACGAATTAATTTTACTTAGTATTTTGGTTGTTGTTGTCATGAATTCTATGATAAAAATGAGAGTCTAATCATTCAAGTTGAAGTTGAAATTGTTGTGGGCTGTTTTAGAAGCCAATGAGATTTGAATGTAGCTTCTTGTATTTATGGGAAATAATGTCGTTAGTGTGTGAATTGTTGGTGTAGTTCATGAATTTGAAATGAGGAAATGTGTTGTTATTGTCCTTGTTGCATTTGGAAGGTTTCGGGTGGAGTGGCGTATTGGTTAGATTTTTTTGGATATTGTGCGGAGTGTTTGAAGTGTTCTTGAATATTGTTTGAATGGTTTTGGATTAGTACTTGAATATGTGGGCAATTATGAATTGAACATAAATGAAACGCCGTCGAAGTTTGTAGAAAGAAGATGCTAATGTTAGTATGCGTTTTGAATTGATTGTGGATATTGTTAGAATAATTGTTGGTATTGTTGTTGATAATTTGGCCGAGTTAAATTCTCGGATTTGTTGTTGATGATTTGGCCGAGTTGGATTCTCGGGGATAGTTGTATTTACAGGGGAATTGCTGCCGAAATTTCTGTAAATAAAGTGTTGGTTGAGGATTGGACTTCTAAGTATCTATAGCTAATGTTTGGTATATACTAATATTGTTGTAGATCTTGCGAAGCCAAGGATTTAAATTCAGATTAGCCTAGGGAGCGGGCAAGGTATGTAAGGCTTACCCTTTCTTTCTTTTGGCATGATCCTTGTGAAACAAACAGACAAAGTATATGTACGATTTCAAAGAAACTCCTATTCTTAGAGACACTAGGATGGCTAATGTTCTTGACTTCCGAAAACTGTTTTGCTATGTCTTGATACATGTGTGTGGTTCCAAAAGTTCTATTTTTATTTGATCCATAGCGATATTTGAAAGGTACTTGACATGACTTTTGCTTTGATTTTCCGAAGACAGCTTTTGAAACGTTCGTAGAGGTGTACTAAAATGTCCATAACTTTCTTATACTAACTCGGATTGACTTGAAACGTGTTTATGAACCTCAAGTGTCGATCTATGTACTTATCCATCGAGTCTTAAAATTTATTTTATATGCATATAGTTTCTCACTACTCTGCTCGTGCATGCCTCAATATATCTTTCACCGAGTCTCGGGCCGGGTATGTTATCGTGCGCACTCCACTGCATTGTTCACCGAGTCCCTCATTAGAGGGTCGGGTACGGTATATGTATATGATGACATGATGAGATGATGATATGTTACAGCGGCCAGGAGGGCATATGATAATTTGATTCACCGAGTCCCTCACTAGAGGGCCGGGTACGGTATACGTATACATATATTCATAATGACGTGATGACATGATTTTATTCACCGAGTCCCATAATGGGCCGGGTACGGTATGTGGTATTGGTATGCTTGATTCTGTATCGTACTACGCAGGTACAACAGTTTCTTTATTATCATACTTGTCTCCTGGAATCTCTATTTCAGTTATGATCTTTTCAGTTGCATTTCATGCCTTACATACTCAGTACATATTCCGTACTGAACCCCTTTCTTCGGGCGCTGCGTTTCATGCCCGCAGGTACAGACGTTCACGTGAGTGACCCGACAGCTTAGGCCATCCATTCTGCTGCTTTGGAGTGCTCCCTTGTTCTGGAGCCTACATTTTGGTACAGACTCTTCCGTTGTATATATGTATATATATATTCAGGGGTACGGCGGGGCCCTGTCCCGTCATATGATTCTGTTGTCTTTGTTAGAGGCCTGTAGACATGTATGTGGGTCATGGGTCGTTATGATTCAGTTATGTCTGTGTGGCTTGCGTCTAAGCGGTTCTATTTGCTGTGACAACCTTAACGGCTTGTATGTACGTATATGATTTGGGCGATGTGTTTTATGACAGCCTTGTCAACTTCTATGTGATACATTTGTTACATGTGACCGCTTAAGACGACATCTGACCTTTGTATCCGTATAAGCCAGTGTACGCCGAATATGGATAAGCCATTGGTATGCCGATTTTGGTAAATGAGTGTGTATGGGTGTCCAGCTCGGGCACTAGTCACGGCCCACGGGGTTGGGTCGTAACAGTAGGGCTATGAAATAGCCTTTCAAAACATCTTGGATCACTTAAAACTAAATTTTATACAAGGAAATATGCTGAAAATACTAACAACCGTCCAGTTAAAAAACAGGTTTTGTAACATACCTCAATTGTGTGGAGTTATTTGTGGCTCAAACAAAACAAGTCTTGATGATTGATTTAGTTAGAGAATTTGATGAGAGAAGAGGGGTTTTAGGGTTTTATTTTGTTGGAGAAAATGAAATTGGAGGTGGTGGATAGGATATGAGCCGAAAAGGTATATATGTTACTTGGATAAGGTTAAAAAAAAAGGCTGCCCAAACTTTTATATATCTATTGTAATTCATAATAAATTTATCAAAAGGATGATAACTGATAAACATAACAACATCATGAAACTTCCTTGTAAATATTAACACAATCTAAATTAAGCAATTTTCATATATCCTTACTATAAAGATATGATCAATAGAAAATACAAGTATTAATTTTTGGGTGTTACAACTTCCCCCCCCCCCCCCCCCCCTTAAGAAATTTCATCCTAAAATTTATCTTGTGCTCATCTCGAAACAAATGGGGATATTGAATTCGCATATCCTCTTCTCGCTCCCAGGTAGCTTCTTTTCCAGAATGATTTCTCCAAAGGACTTTTACTAATGGAATTTGCTTGTTTCTAAGATCTTTTGTCTCATGCGCCAAGCGCCAAGATTTGGATAGGTTCCTCTTCGTATGTCAAGTTAGAAGTGACCTCAATGGATTCACCAGGAAGAATATGAGATGGATCTGAGTGATATCTTCTAAAAATAGAAACATGGAAGACATTGTGGATCTTATCTAACTCGGGTGGAAGAGCTAGTTTATATGCAACTGGGCTAACTTTCTTAAGTACTTCATATGATCAAATAAATCGAGGACTAAGTTTTTCTTTTTGGCCAAATCTCATAATCTTCTTGCATGGAGAGACCTTTAAAATCAATATATATTCCACTTGATGCTCAATTTCATGCTTCTTAATATTAGCATAAGACTTTTGTCTATCCAAAGCTATTTTTAGACGATCCTTGATGATTCTTACTTTATCTTCAGTTTGTTGCATAATCTCAGGACCAACCAATTTTCTTTCACCAACTTCACTCCAACAAAGAGGAGTTCTACATTTTCTCCCATTTAATGATTCATAAGGAGGCATGCCAATACTTGATTGGTAGCTATTATTTTAAGCAATTTCTATCAAGGCTAGGTGTTTGTCCCAACTATCCTCAAATTCCATAATGCAAGCTCAAAGCATATCTTCCAAGATTTGAATTACCCTTTCGGATTGGCTATCTGTCTGAGGATGGAAAAAAGTATTAAAGTCCAACCTAGTGCCCAAAGCTTCTTGTAAGCTAGTATAGAAGCTGGATGTAAACTTGGGGTCTCGGAACGATACAATAGAAACAGGAACTCCATGTAGCCTCACAATCTCATTAGCGTACAATTCTGCTAAGAGTTCAGTGGATAGTCTACTCTGATGGCTAAGAAATGAGCACTCTTGGTTAGCCTATCAACTATAACCCAAATTGCATTATGATTTAATTGAATGTGTGGATGTCTAGAGAAAAAGTCCATAGTTATTCTTTCCCATTTCCACTCAGGTATCGATAAAGGTTGTAACAAACTAGCTAGGACTTGATTCTTAGCCTTTATTTGTTGACAAACTAAGCATTTAGAAATAAATTCTGCAATGTCTTTATTCATACCATTCAACCAATAGTGTTATTTGATGGTTTGGTACATTTTAGTACCTCCCGGATGCATTGCACATCGTGAAGTATGTGCTTTATCTAGAATTTCTTTCCTCAAGTTGTCATCTTTAGGAACACATAATCCATTTCGATAAAATAGAACACCGTCCTCCCTTAATTTAAAATCAAGCTTTCCTCTAGTTTGAACTTCTTTGATCAATTTCACAAGTTTCTTATCTAACTTATGTGCTTCTTTCAACTGTTCAAGTAGAACTGGCTTGACATGCAAACTAGCAACAATAGAGCCATCAGGATTAAATGCAAGGCAAGCATTCATGGATCTTAATTCAAGAAACAAAGGCAAACGACTTAGAGATAAATTAGCAAAAGCTTTGTGACTTAGAGCATCTGCCACCATATTTGCTTTACCCGGATGATAATCAATCGTGCAGTCATAATCTTTAATGAGTTCAAGCCATCTAAATTGTCTCAAATTCAACTCTTTTTGAGTACCCAAGTACTTCAAACTCTTATGATCAGTAAGTATGCGACACTTTTCTCCATATAAGTAATGCCTAAAAAATTTCAAAGCAAACACTATGCTAGCAAGCTCAAGGTCATGAGTAGGATAGTTCAATTCGTGTGGTTTTAACTTTTGAGAGGCATATGCAACCACTTTCCCTACCTGTATCGGGACACAACCCAAACCATGATGAGAAGTATCACTATATATCGCATACTCTTTCCGTTCAGTTGGTGGAGTAAGTATAGGAGCTTGTGTAAATAAGGATTTGAGCTTTTCAAAGCTCTCTTGGCATTTGTTATTCCATACAAACTTGACATCCTTCCTCAAGAGTTTAGTCAAAGGAGAGGCTATAATGGAGAAGCCTTTGACAAACCTTCTATAGTATCCCGCTAAGCCCGAGAAACTTCTTACTTCAGTTGGACTTCTAGGAGGTTTCCATTCAACAATAGTTTGAATCTTACTAGGATCCACCTTCACACCTTTAGCTGACGCAACATGTCCCAGAAAAGCCACTTCACCAAGCCAAAATTCACATTTGGAAAGGTTAGCATAAATCTTTTTCTCCTCAAAAATTTGCAAAACAACCTGGAGATGCTTTTCATGATCTTCACTATTCTTGGAATATATTAAAATATCATCTATAAAGACCACCACAAATTGATCAAGATAAGTTCAAAATACGTGATTCATCAGATCTATGAACGTCGCAGGAACATTCGTCAACCCGAATGGCATCATCAAAAATTCATAATGACCATATCGAGTCCTAAAGGCAGTTTTAGGAACATCTTGCTCACTTACCCGCAGTTGATAATACCCAAACCTCAAGTTAATTTCTGAAAACAACCTAGCATCCTTTAGCTGGTCAAATAAATCATCAATCCTAGGCAGTAGATATCTATTCTTAATTGTTACCTTGTTCAATTGCTGGTCTTTCTTTTGCACAAATAAACTAGGAGCTCCCTAAGGAGAAATGCTTGGGCAAATAAAACTTTTCTCAAGAAGTTCCTGCAATTGAATTTTCAACTCCTTCAGTTTTGCTGGAGCCATTTGGTCAGGAGGTATAGAAATAGGAATAGTTCCAAGAATAAGCTCTATAGGAAATTCAACTTCCCTTTCGGGAGGAAATCTAGGAAAATTTTCAAGGAAAACATCAGGAAATTCACATACAAGTGGTATATCCTTAAGGCTTGGACTTTCCATGTGTATATCAAATATATGAGCAAGATAAGGTTCACAACCCTGACTAACCAACTTTCTTTCCACAACCGCGGAAATAATATAAGATATCAATGATCTTTCACCTTAAATAATGATGTGTGAAAATAGAGGAACTCTAAAGGTCACACGCTTTGACCTACAATCAACTACTGCATGGTATCTATGAAGCCAATCCATACTGACGATGACATCATAGTCTTGGAAAGGCATTTCAATCAAATCAGCAGGGAAGACAAGATTTTGAATCACAAAGGGAAAACCTCGATAGATTTGATTAAAAATATCCTGTTGACCCAAAGGACTTTGGACCAGCACACCACAATAAAATCTCACAGATTTCACATTTTTAGGAAAAATCATAGATCAGCAAACATAGGAATGTGCAGAACCAGGACCGAATAATATAACAACACATAAGCCAAATAAGTGAAATTTACCAACAACCACGTGCGCCCCGTCTTGGTCATCCCTCTGTCTCATAGCATAAGATCATTTTATTCTCTAGACCTACTAGCTTGATTAGCTCCACCTGTACATGTTGCTTGTATGTTTCTAGATCTTACACCTTTATTCCCTTGAGAAGGAATGGTAATAGATTTCTAAACTAAGCCTTCCGTACGCAGAGAAGAAGTAGGGTTAGGATTAGGACAATCCTTCACTTTATGATCGAATCTCCCACAATTAAAACAAGCACCAAAAGCTCTCCTGCAAGTACCATAGTGATTCTTTCCACATTGTGCATAAGTGGGTATACGAGTCTTGCCTTGGCCATAGCTTGGAGTGCTAGTAGTAGAGAAATTTGATCTATTTTGCTTATGCTGGGCTGACTTGTGAACACTACCAGCTTTGGAGTTATCAAACCTTCCCTTTTTTGATGGACCCTCTGAATCTGCATCAACTTTTTTGAACTTGTTTTCATTTCTACTAGCTTGTTCCTTGTCAATTCTTTCCCAAGTAAGAGCAATTGAAACTAGTTTACAAAATTTCTCTTGTTGCAGACCGTCGCAGACTTTCTGATAGAATCATTTAAACCATCTTCAAATCGCCTGCACTTATCCTTTTCATTATTGATAATACCACCAGCATAACGAGAAAGCCTGAGAAACTTTTGTTGATATTCAGCAAAGACATACTTTTTTGCTCTAAATTCAAGAACTCCTTTTCCTTTGCATTATGATAGGCAGGTGGGACATACTTCATACGAAATTCTTTTACAAAATCATTGCAAGCAAGAACAGAAGTTTTTGCCTTGGCATTCGATACACTTACCCATCAGTCATAAGCATCTTTTGCAACAGCGAGATAGCATACTTAAATTTGGCAGCTTCTGAACATTCTAATTGCTCAAATACTCTTTCCATGGGCTCCAACCACTGCTTGGCATCCGTAGGATAAAAAGTGTCTTCAAACTCAACTCCGCCCATTTTTCTCATTTTCTCAAAGTTTATTTCATTAGGGTCGGGCATTCTTCTAACCATGTGACGAAAGAAATCATCTATTTGTTGAAAAAGGGGATCAGCAACAAGAGTACTATGACTCATTTGAGGATGTGGCCCAATTCTTGCACCCTGATTATTTCTCATTTTAGATCCACCAGTACAAGGAAAATTAGAATCAGAAAAATGTTCTCTAACCCTTTCTTGTAAGTGAGGTTGGGCATTATAGTTATCTAAACCCTCACGAGTAGCTTCCATAGGTTTATTAGAGAAAGAAAAGACCATAACTTAATTCCTAAATAAGAGAAGATCACATTGCATTAGGGACATGTACATGATGCATATGCACAATATACAAAACAAAAAATTTTAAAAAGAAGCAAGTATACCAAAAGGTTACAACAAAATTCCAAGAATCACAAACCTAAGGCTCTAATACCAAAACTTGTAACATCTCCTATAGGAGGATGCCACTTACGAAATAAAAGCAAATTTCATGCTTACAATGTTTAGAAGAAATTTATATCAAAAGATATTAACAATAATTTAATAGCGGAAATAGGCCCATGAGAAAAAGGCTTAAAAGTGCGACATTTTCTTTCTTAGCAAAACACTTCATAACATCTCTTGAAGAAATACAATATCAGAGTATCAATTTAATATGGTAGCACCCTCCTTGAAAAAAAATCAAAATGTTGAAGCAACTTCCTAATGAAATTATATTTCCATTCAGCACCATCAGAGGTTCATATTATACACGAATTTCAAACGTGTTAATATCAAAAGAAAACTAGTCTTCTCCTTGGTAGCTTTTATCTATCGGGAGTTCAGTTCAGTGTCACAAACTTTTTTGTTTTCATGTCGGAGAGTTCTTAACAATATTTATGTTATGAAAGAATACGAAAAAAATATTTTTTCCTTATTTGATCGGATTAAAAAGAAACTTTGGGATTGCTGAATCACAGACAAAAAAAGAAAAATTAAACATATAAAGCAACGGACCCATTATAGTATTTTTTTTGCAAGACAAAATGTAAATTTAGTAAATGCAATGACTTGGATTGAAAGCATATCCTGAAATAGCAAAACAAGTTACCAAGTTCAAGTTACAAACATATGGTCTTGCGTCCAACAAGCCTCCAAAATTACATGCATAAGTGTGACATATGGATCATGTACAAGTCCTCAAAATTTTACAAGACCTAGATGTATATGCAAATGTGATCTTCACTACAGCTCCCAAAAAGTCTACTCCAAATAGCCATCTTCAAATCTCTTTCCGTACATTACCGACGATAGAAAATCACTATCACTAAACATAAGGCTTAGTGGCGTAAACTTAGGGCTTGGAGCCATTACATTCTCTAATTTCCTTAGGTCATAGGAGCTCAATGAGGTAAAAATATATCAAGTAAACAAGTATACCAAAAGTATCAAATTTCAAACCTTGAAGAGTTCCAAAATATCGATATCAATATTCGAAGGCTCAAGTGCCAAAAAAGCTTATAATTCGGCTCAAGAGAGTTTGTTAAACAATAAATTTCGCCCAATATGTACGTCATGACATCACACCAAGCACAATAAATATCAAGATGGACCGAAGCCCAAAATCAAGTAGGGCCGAAATCCAATAATCAAGAGAATCAAGAACCATATTAAAGATGGCTTTCTAGTTCGTACTTAACATGGAGAAGTTCCATAACTAACACGAACCACAAATCCAAAGTCAAGATGGCAAAAGATCCGAGTCAAGAGGCATGCCGATATTAGTGACAAAGTCACAGCCACAACAAGGACAAAGTCCCAACAAGATTGAAAAATGATCAAGCAATTCATACAAGTGGGTGATTTAGCGAATGTCTTGCAATATTTGAGATAATAACCATACCACGATATAAAGTGAAGAGAAAGGAGACAACACATCAAATTATTTCAAAATAATCTAGCAAGTAAAGATAGTTCAAGTTCTAATTTATACACAAACCTTGGCATTTTACCACACAACAAGTTCTACTGCAATTCCAGGAGTTCAAATCGTCTACACCATAGGCCAACCAAAGTCCAATTCGTCAAACAATTCCTCTTAGCCGGTATGAGAGTATATATACCTTAAATATACAATCAAACATCTATTTAAGTTCAATGGTTTCAGCACGTCGAAACTAAACATGATATCAGTGAAAATCACCCCAAACTATCAAAAATAGGAATTTTGGACAGTACTACTGTCTTGTATTGTGGCTCAGTTTCATAGGGGTAAACGGAAAAAATAGACTTTGTGTCCTTAATGAAAGTTGTAGATATATGTCTTGGGGTTTCGGAGGAATCTAAATCACTCCTATAGCAGTTTTTTACTACATGATATGCTCAAAATACTAACCGTAATACATGTAGGGTTTGTAAAATAGACATCTGGGCAGCACCTACCCTGTACTTTATCACACCTTTTCGAGTAAATACAAGAAAAAATAGGTTTTGGAGCCTGAGAGAAAGCTGCAGGATTATTAAATATCTTTACAGAATAGCTAGGATCACTTAAAACTAAATTTTATACAAGGAAATATGCTGAAAATATTAACAATTGTCCAGTTCAAAAACGGGTTTTGTAACTTACCTAAATCGTATGGAGTTAGTTGCGGATCAACCAAAACAAGTCTTGATGATTGATTTTGTGGGAAAATTTGATGAGAGGAGAGGGTTTTGGGGGTTTTATTTTCTTTGTGAAAATGAAATTGGAGATGGTGGAAAGGATATGAGCCAAAAGGTATATATATTACTTAGATAAGGATAAAAAAAAATTAAATTAAAAAAAATTCTGCCCAAAATTTTATATATCTATTGTACTTCATAATAAATATATCAAGAGGATAATAAGTGGTAAACATAACAACATCACAAAACTTCCTTGTAAATATTAACACAATCTAAAGCAAGCAATATACATATATCTTCAAATTCACGTAAGGAGTGCGAAGTAAATATATCCTTACTATAAAGATATGATCACTCGAAAATTCAAGTATTAATTTTGGGGTGTTACATGCAGAAGTTGAGATACCTTTCCTGAGAATCATTCAGGAAGCAGAATTAGACGATGCTGAATGGTTTCGAGCTCGATATGAGCAATTGGCCTTAATGATGAGAAAAGGATGGTTGTTGTCTATCACGGTCAGTTGTACCGATAGAGAATGGTAAGAGCTTTCAACAAACGAGTCAGAACTAGACTCTTTCAAATAGGGCAACTGGTGCTCAAAAGGATTTTTCCACATCAAGAGGAATATAAGGGGAAGTTTGCTCCCAACTGGCAAGGGCCTTACGTAATCCGCAAAGTACTCTCTGGAGGAGCGGTAATATTGGCAAAAATGGATGGTCAAGAGTGGCCAAAACTGATCAACTCAGATGCAATCAAGCGCTACTATGCATGAAGAAGGAGTTTTTTAGTTGTAATAGTAGTCTCTGCTTGTAATCATTATTCTATTTGCTTGTATTAGTTGCTTTCTTTTGCTTCTAATTGTTTTGTAATAAATTGGCTGAACAAAACATCTTTTGTAATATAAGTATGCAATGACCTGATTTCCCCGCAGTGGGATAAGTAGGTAGTCCATTTGAGACCTGGTCGCTTTATTAGTAAAACCCAAGAGTCCATTATTTTATTTTTGAACTACGTTCAACTTGAATTCCTGCTGCGATAGGATACGTAGGCGCTCTTTAGGCTCGATCGCATCAAAATAAAAACCAAGAAGCCCTTAGGGAGCCTCAGAGATAAGACTTCACAAAGAATGTAAGGACTACTGCGCGCCTAATTGGGCAGAATTTTTGAGAAGATCTCAAAAATTCATGTCGTGAAGTCACTACAAGAATTCAGCTAATCCAGAACTCTAAACTAGGGCAGAGATTTTAAGAAGACCTCAAAATTTCCCGAAAGATTTGGCACAACAATCGATGGATCAAAATTTAAGCTGGGGTAGATTTTTGAGGGAAGGTCTCAAAAATTTCGTGAAAGGAAGTAGAAATCCCAGTCACGGAAGAAAGGATCTCTCTCATTCTAAATGCACGTCATGACAATTAATAGTGCTTTTTTTCCTCACAAATTAGATACCCTTATGATAGCATTACAAAAATGATTTTTCATGCATAACGAAAATAGGTTCATCTTTCGAACACCGAAGCCAAAAGGGTTTCAGGTCCAGAAAGCCGAGGATGCCACAACGCCGGCAACATGGATCAACTTAAAATAGGAAAAAACTAACCCACTTCTGATGCAGGTCTCTAGGACATCGGAAGGTGATCCTTTTTTCTAACTTTGCTCCATTTGCAGGAAATGTTTAGCTAAAAAAAGTCCAGACCATTGTTGAGATTCGGATTCCGGAGTATATGACGAGCCACGAGGGCTGTGAAAGATTTTAACCACCACAAACGCTAAGAAAATTAGAATACGATGAGGGTTAAATATCCAGCCATAAAGGATAAAAGATCAAAGAGCCATGAGGGCAAGATACCTAGCCATGAGGGCTATAAGGTTTTGAATGCCAAAAGGGAAAAATATTAAGCCACAATGGCACAAAATGACTGGAAGTTGCCAAAATGGCAAATGTTTGGCCAGATAGGTCATAGTAAAACAATACGGCATAGCTGACCAAGAGGGTCACAACGAAGATAAAGGACGAAGGAAAGACGATTCAACTGAAGGGGCCATATCTGTCATTTGTATCACTTCTTCTTATTTTTTCCAAGAGGGCCATTCATACAAATATGCTGAGAGGGCTATTGCATGTTTGTTTTCCTACTACCGAGAGGGCCATTCATACAAACATACCAAGAGGTCCATTCAAACAAACATGTCGAGAGGGTCATCACATGTTTATTTTTATGCTATCGAGAAGGCCATTCATTCAAACATACCCAGAAGTCCATTGCACATTTATTTTCCTATTGCCGAGAGGACCATTCATACAAACTACCAAGAGGGTCATTTATACGAACAGGCCACGAGGGCCATCCATAAAGCAGGCCAAGAAGGTCATTTATTTCAGTTGCCAATAAGGCTATTCATACAAGACATGCCAAGGGGGCATTTTATTTCAATCGCCGAGAAGGCCTTGCATACAAATTATGGGCCATAACGAGATAGCAAAGCGATGTAAACCAGATATGAGACCGTAGTATTCGCTAAAAAGGCAAGAAGATGTAAACCTGGTCAGATGACCGCAATATTCGTCATCCAAAAATCGACCTTACTCAGTAGATGGAAGCAAATTGGTAGCCGCCAAGGAGCAGGCCAATCAAACCAAATCTAGATAGATTGCAGAGCAAACGTGAAACTTTTTCTTATGTAGCAGGTCGAGATAAGGTGCCTAAGAGAGTCAAGCTCTCCGGCCAGGACTTGGAAGCTCACTCCTCACCATGCTCGACCACATAATTTGCTTGTTTGCTTGTGTGCTCTGTCTTATCTTTATTATTACTTCTTTATTTTATTCTGTAACTGATCGGACACACACCGAAGCACACAAAGGCCCTCCCGCATAAGGGATATCCTTTTCTCCGATCAAGAATGACATGATTCCCAGGAATAAGGATATATAGGCAGACTCAATGCCAGAAAGTCAGTCACACTTTCACCAATCACACCAAACTTCCCAGCTTGACAGCTGGAAAAATCTGAGAAACAATTTTTATGTGCATTTAGAAGTCATAATTGAGTCAAACTATAGATGGCCTAAATTCTCATGGAACTTGAGATATATAGGAAGCCCAAAAGCCAGTTCTGGCCATATATTTTGAAAATTGCATAAAATAGGGAGGCAATGTGACTTGGGTCAGTCAAAAATCAGGGTTAGTCAAATTTCGTTGCTCGGGAATGATCCCGCCATCCCTGAACACCGAAGAGGCAGTTATTGACACCTAATTTTTAACCTCCCATAATTTATTTTAATTGCTCAAAGTGCCTGAATATTAAATGGGGCGATAAATATCTTTTTTAGGTAAAAATCAAGATGATTTTACGCAGATAATGTTTTACCTTTATTGTTTGGTAAAATAATCTCTATAATAAATATTTTGAAAAGTTATTTCACAATAATTAATAAGGCACTTTACTAGAAAAAAAGTGTGAAATAGATATTTATTTAATTATGCAAATATCAGAATTTAAAACAGCAAATATTTACCCCCATTGTAATTCAAGAAAAATTAAGTAATTAAAACAAATAATCATTTTTACCCCGATTTTTTTTATAATTCTATGCAAAATCAATTTATGTGGACAATTCTCAAATAATCATAATTGATTTTTATAAATTAATTATGATTATATTTGTAAATTTCCTATTATGTGTTTAAGTACGGCTACAATTGAAATAATCAATTAGTTAGCCAAAATGGGGGCCACAATTGAAAATAGCAAATTCATGCTCTAATTCAATTAAGGCAAGACATGTAAGTTCAATATTTTGTGGCAAAATTAATATTGTTTTTCAATTAATTGTTGCTTGGCTTTAATTAATTTGCTTAATAAATCAATCTTTTAAAAAAAAGAAATTACATGCTTTAATTTGCTTTCTTTACATGTATATGTTAATATAGGTTTATATATATATATATATATATA